>NC_053026.1:575341049-575497985 GCF_003073215.2 Triticum urartu | reverse complement strand
TAAAAATATTTCGGATCCCATCAAAATATGGGAAATTTTTATTGAATTCTGTTTTGAACGGTTGGTTGAAATGGGCTGTACTTTTAACAAAATGTAAATGGGTTGTAGTAAATTACATTAGAATTCAAAAATGGGCTACACATTCTTACAAATCTCAAATGGGCTATAAGTTCTCTGCCACACACTTCTGGCCTTACTAAGTTGACGCGTCCCCTAAAAAAACAGAGTTGACGCGTTATAGTCAACACACAGTTCTAGTAGGAGTTGCCGTTGGATGTCCATCCAACGGATGCCGTGCTTCTTCTTCAATCTCGGATATTCTAGCTTCACCCGCCCAAAAAATGATTCCTCCCCCTGACATCTGGGGCGCACCGTTTCGGAAGCTGACTTGTGGGCCTACTAAGTTGACGTACCAAGGGCTTTGTCAACTTAGTCAATATAAACGATTCTAGCTATAGTGACCGTACGATGTCCATCCAACGACCGTCGTGCTTCTTCAACCTCTGGTCTTCTTTTGCTCTAGCCGCCCAAAGCAGCGCCGGTCGTGCCGCCTACTCCTGCCTCCCGTGGCCGGCTGTGCTGCCGCGGAGGCCTCATCGCCCCCTACTACTCCCACCGCTAGCCAGGCCATCCCTCCACTCACCCACACCCCCTCTTATTCTGCGGCGACGGCAGTGCAGCCGAACTAGTGAACCCTTGTACTCCTCTCCACGTGTGCATCCACTACCGAGTCTTCCCCGGCTCCGCGTCGTCCCCTTCCTAGGCCTCGCCGTCGTCCACCGCCCTGGTGCTCTCGGCGCGGCGTGGTCAACGTGGTCAAGGAACAACTTCCATCGGACGTGGACTGTACGTGGAGAGGCTGACAGCTGGGTCCACAACAGCCGCAAGGAAGTGGCTCCTTATTACGCACAAAATAATTTTTCCTCCACCTGACAGCGGGGACCCACCGGACGGGCCACCGTATTTCGCGAAAAAAATGATTCGCCCCCTAACTGCTGGGACCCACGAGCGACATTTTCGCATGCAAGGAAGTGCGTCCGAAAAAAAACGATTCACCCCCTGACTACTGGGACCCACTAACTACATCCGCACACAAGGAAGTGCGTCCGAAAAAAAACTATTCACCCCCCGACTGCTGGGACCCACCAGCTACACCTTCGCACGCAAGGAAGTGCGTCCGGGCAAAAAAAAACAATTCGCCCCCCTGACTGCTGGGACCCACCAGCTACACCTTCGCATGCAAGGAAGTGCGTCCTGGCAAAAAAAACAAAACGATTCACCCCCCTGACTGCTGGGACCCACCAGCTACATCTTCGCAGGCAAGGAAGTGCCTGACAGTCGGGACCCACCTGGTGGAAGCATACGTAGCGTTGTCATTCTGGTCGCGAACGTGTGCGTACATACTAGTCGATGTAGAGGCGCGCATGTGTCGTAGTAGAGGCGCGCACGTGTCGTAGTAGAGGCGCACACGTAGCATGTACACGTACGTACAACGGCCAGGGTGCAAGAAAGAAAATACGGCCACGTATGTGTACATACGGGCGTGGTCTCGAACACCTACTCGCGCATACGTACGGCCAGGGCTCGTGTACATGGCTGGGTCGGAACGTAGAAACAACGTCATCGTCGTGTTCATGGGGAGGCAGCGTCGTCATCGTGTTCATGGGGAGGCAACGGAATGCGTCGTGTTCATGGGGAGGCAACAGAATGCGTCTTGTTCATCGGGAGGCAACAGAACGCGTGGGAGCCAACCGGCTGGGTTGGAACGGAATGCATGGTCGTGTTCATCGGGAGGGCTTGGATGAAACAGGCGATGGAAACGAGGCCTGAACGGGGTCCTGTTGATCGGGAGTGGTCTGGCGTACCGCAAAATGGAGGAAATAGACCTCCTACGGTCGGAACGGGGGTCCTATTGATTAGGAGGGGTATGGCGTACCGCAAAACGGACGAAACAGACCTCCTACGATCGAAACGGGGGTCCTGTTGATCGGGAGGGGTGTGCCGTACCGCAAAACGGATGAAACGGACATCCTACGGTCAAAGCAGGGGTCCTGTTCATCGGGAGGGGTGTGGCGTACCGCAAAACGGGACTCCACGGGATACTATTCATCTCCACCGTCGACCTCCTCCAGCCTCCACGGGCTACCGTCGACCTCCTCCAGCCTCCACGGGCTCCTGTTCATCCAGCCTCCACCGCGCGCTACTCCACTGGCTACTGTTCAACCACCCCTCCACCGTCTACTGTTCATCCAGCCCTCCACACCACGGGGTCCTGTTCAACCACCCCTCCACGGGCACCCCTCCACCGTCTACTGTTCATCCAGCCCTCCACCACACCACAGGGTCCTGTTCATCCAGAGGCAACGCCATCGCTCACTGTTCATCCAAACCCCCCCGCAACGCTCACTGTTCATCCTAGAGGCAGCATCGATCGGCTTCAGTTAGCAGCAGTAGCGAAGGAATCGCTCGATCGGGTTCAGTTAACATCCATCGATCGATCGCTCGGGTTCAGTAACGTGTAGCATGCAGTGCAATCGCTCGGGTTCAGTTAGAGCCCAACGCCTCGCTCGGGTTCAGTTAGAGCCAACGCCTCGCACACACGCGCGTACGTGTACGAGAGAAACGCGCATCGTTCGGCCCCCGACCTCCCACCGTAACCGGGAACTCCCCGAAATTTTTCCTCCCCCTTGCTTCTACCATGGTTTTTTCCGTCATGGACGGCCCAAAGAATGTCATGCAGCCGCGTCTCCGGCCCGCCCAGGATGAAAAGCCCATTTTCTGTCATGATTTTTTGTCATAGAAGTAGGAGCCCACCACATCTATGATGATACCGGGTTTTGTCACAATTATCGTCATAGAAGTGTCATATGTATGACAGAATTTTTTTCCGTTCGGCCCAAAATGTCACGGATGTGTCTTTTTTTTGTAGTGTTTGCTTTATTATCCTTCTGTGTAATCGAGTCCGTGAGCTATATAATAAAGATTAGTGTTGAGTCAAGGGCTTGATTATTTTGCCATGATCCTAAGTGGATAAAAGAAAAGAGGAAGAAATAATACTAATAAAAAGAAACAAAGAGATCATGTGACTCTTATGGAGAGTAATGACCTCACTGTTGGAAATATGCCCTAGAGGCAATAATAAAAGCATTATTATTATATTTCCTTGTTCATGATAATTGTCTTTATTCATGCTATAATTGTGTTATCCGGAAATCGTAATACATGTGTGAATAATAGACACCAACATGTCCCTAGTAAGCCTCTAGTTGACTAGCTCGTTGATCAACAGATAGTCATGATTTCCTAACTATGGACGGATGTTATTGATAACGAGATCACATCATTAGGAGAATGATGTGATGGACAAGACCCAATCCTAAACATAGCACAAGATCGTATAGTTCATTTGCCAGAGTTTTCCAATGTCAAGTATCCTTTCCTTAGACCATGAGATCGTGTAACTCCCGGATACCGTAGGAGTGCTTTGGGTATACCAAACGTCACAACATAATTGGGTGACTATAAAGGTATACTACGGGTATCTCCGAAAATGTCTGTTGGGTTGACACGGATCAAGACTGGGATTTGTCACTCCGTATGATGGAGAGGTATCACTGGGCCCACTCGGTATTGCATCATCATTATGAGCTCAAAGTGACCAAGTGTCTGGTCACGGGATCATGCATTATGGTACGAGTAAAGTGACTTGCCGGTAATGAGATTGAACGAGGTATTGGGATACCGACGATCGAATCTCGGGCAAGTAACATACCGATTGACAAAGGGAATTGCATACGGGGTTGCTTGAATCCTCGACATCGTGGTTCATCTGATGAGATCATCGAGGAGCATGTGGGAGCCAACATGGGTATCCAGATCCCGCTGTTGGTTATTGACCGGAGAGCGATCTCGGTCATGTCTACATGTCTCCCGAACCCGTAGGGTCTACACACTTAAGGTTCGGTGACGCTAGGGTTGTAGTGATATGTATATGCAGTAACCCGAATGTTGTTCGGAGTCCCGGATGAGATCCCGGACGTCACGAGGAGTTTCGGAATGGTCCGGAGGTAAAGAATTATATATAGGAAGTGCTATTTCGGCCATCGGGACAAGTTTCGGGGTCACCGGTATTGTACCGGGACCACCGGAAGGGTCCCGGGGGTCCACCGGGTGGGGCCACCTATCCCGGAGGGCCCCATGGGCTGAAGTGGGAAGGGATCCAGCCCAAAGTGGGCTGGGGCGCCACTTCCCCTAGGGCCCATGCACCTAGGGTGGGGAAACCCTAAGGGGGGGCGCCCCCTTGCTTAGGGGGCAAGCCCCCCACCCCTTGCCCCCCCCTAGGAGATTGCATCTCCTAGGGCCAGCGCCCCCCCTAGGCCCCCTATATATAGTGGGGGGGGGGGGAAGGGAGGGTCTCTTACCTTTGCCTTTGGTGCCTCCCTCTCCCTCTCCAACACCTCCTCCTCCTCCATAGAGCTTGGCGAAGCCCTGCCGGAGTACTGCGGCTCCATCACCACCACGCCGTCGTGCTGCTGTTGGAGCCATCTTCCTCAACCTCTCCTTCCCCTTGCTGGATCAAGAAGAAGGAGACGTCACGCTGATCGTACGTGTGTTGAACGCGGAGGTGCCGTCCGTTCGGCGCTAGGATCTCCGGTGATTTGGATCACGTCGAGTACGACTTCCTCATCCCCATTCTTTGAACGCTTCCGCGCGTGATCTACAAAGGTATGTAGATGCAATCTAATCACTCGTTTCTAGATGAACTCATAGATTGATCTTGGTGAAACCGTAGGAAATTTTTTGTTTTCTGCAACGTTCCCCAACAGGAGATACTAAAGCTCCTTGAGGCAGGTATAATTTATCCCGTTGCTGATAGTAAGTGGGTAAGTCCTGTCCATTGTGTCCCTACGAAGGGAGGTATTACTGTAGTTCCTAATGATAAAGATGAATTGATTCCTCAAAGAATTATCACTGGTTATAGGATGGTAATTGATTTTTGCAAATTAAATAAGGCTACTAAAAAGGATCATTACCCCTTACCTTTTATCGATCAAATGCTAGAAAGATTATCCAAACATACACATTTCTGCTTTCTAGATGGTTATTCTAGTTTCTCTCAAATACCTGTGTCAGCCAAAGATCAATCAAAGACTACTTTTACTTGCCCTTTTGGTACTTTTGCTTATAGACGTATGACTTTTGGTTTATGTAATGCACCTGCTACCTTTCAAAGATGCATGATGGCTATATTCTCTGACTTCTGTGAAAAGATTTGTGAGGTTTTCATGGACGATTTTTCTGTCTATGGATCTTCTTTTGATGACTGCTTGAGCAACCTTTATCGAGTTTTGCAGTGATGTGAAGAAACTAATCTTGTCTTGAATTGGGAAAAGTGCCACTTTATGGTTAATGAAGGCATTGTCTTGGGGCATAAAGTTTCTAAAAGAGGTATTGAAGTTGATAAAGCCAAGGTTGATGCTATTGAAAAGATGCCATGTCCCAAGGACATCAAAGGTATAAGAAGTTTCCTTGGTGATGCCGGTTTTTATAGGAGGTTCATTAAGGACTTCTCAAAAATCTCTTGGCCTCTGACTAATTTATTACAAAAAGATATACCATTTGTCTTTGATGATGATTGTGTAGAAGCATTTGAAATACTTAAGAAAGCATTGATCTCTGCACCTATTGTTCAGCCACCTGATTGGAATTTACCCTTTGAAATTATGTGTGATGCTAGTGATTATGCTGTAGGTGCTGTTCTAGGACAAAGAGTTGATAAGAAACTAAATGTTATTCAATATGCTAGTAAAACTCTAGACAATGCTCAAAGAAATTATGTCACTATTGAAAAAGAATTCTTAGCAGTTGTATTTGCCTGTGATAAGTTTATACCTTATATTGTTGATTCTAAAGTAACTATTCACATTGATCATGCTGCTATCAAATATCTTATGGAAAAGAAATATGCTAAACCTATACTTATTAGATGGGTCCTCTTGCTACAAGAATTTGATTTACATATTGTTGATAGAAAAGGAGCTGAGAACCCCGTTGCAGACAACTTGTCTAGGCTAGAAAATGTGCTTGATGACCCACTACCTATTGATGATAGCTTTCCTGATGAGCAATTAAATGTCATAAATACTTCTCATACTGCTCCATGGTATGCTGACTATGCTAATTACATTGTTGCTAAGTTTATACCACCTAGTTTCGCATACCAGCAAAAGAAAAAGTTCTTCTATGATTTGAGGCATTACTTTTGGGATGACCCACATCTTTATAAAGAAGGAGTAGATGGTGTTATTAGACGTTGTGTACCTGAGCATGAACATGAACAGATCCCACGCAAGTGTCACTCCGAAGCTTATGGAGGACACCATGCTGGAGATAGAACTGCACATAAGGTACTGCAATCCGGTTTTTATTGGCCTACTCTCTTCAAGGATGCCCGTAAGTTTGTCTTATCTTGTGATGAATGTCAAAGAATTGGTAATATTAGTAGACGTCAAGAAATTCCTATGAATTATCCACTTGTTATTGAACCATTTGATGTTTGGGGCTTTGACTATATGGGACCCTTTCCTTCCTCTAATGGGTATACACATATTTTAGTTGATGTTGATTACGTTACCAAGTGGGTAGAAGCTATTCCAACTAGTAGTGCTGATCATAACACTTCTATTAAAATGCTTAAAGAAGTTATTTTTCCAAGGTTTGGAGTCCTTAGATATTTAATGACTGATGGTGGCTCACATTTTATTCATGGTGCTTTCCGTAAAATGCTTGCTAAATATGATGTTAATCATATAATTGCATCTCCTTATCACCCTCAGTCTAGTGGTCAAGTAGAATTGAGTAATAGAGAACTCAAATTAATTTTGCAAAAGACTGTTAATAGGTCCAGAAAGAATTGGTCCAAGAAACTTGATGATGCATTATGGGCCTATAGAACTGCATATAAAAATCCTATGGGTATGTCTCCGTACAAAATGGTCTATGGAAAAGCATGTCACTTACCTCTCGAACTAGAACACAAGGCTTATTGGGCTATTAAAGAACTTAATTATGATTTTAAACTTGCCGGTGAGAAGAGGTTATTTGATATTAGCTCACTTGATGAATGGAGAACCCAAGCCTACGAAAATGCCAAGTTGTTTAAAGAAAAAGTTAAAAGGTGGCATGATAAAAGGATACAAAAGCGTGAGTTTAACGTAGGTGATTATGTATTACTATACAACTCTCGTTTAAGATTTTTTGCAGGAAAACTTCTCTCTAAATGGGAAGGCCCTTACGTTATTGAGGAGGTCTATCGTTCCGGTGCCATAAAAATCAACAACTTCGAAGGCACAATTCCGAAGGTGGTGAACGGTCAAAGAATCAAACACTATATCTCAGGTAATCCCATAAATGTTGAAACCAATGTTATTGAAACCATAACCCCGGAGGAATACATAAAGGACACTTTCCGGAACGTTTCAGACCCCGAAAAGGAATAGGTATGTGGTACGGTAAGTAAACCGACTCCAAAACAGTTTTAAGGCAATATTACTCCGTTTTGGAATATTTAGAAAAATAGAAAAATAAGCAGCAGGACGGAAAGGACACGAGGGCTCCACGAGGGTGGAGGGCGCGCCCTACCCCCGTGGGCGCCCCCTACCTCATGGGCACCTCGTGTGCTCTCCGGACTCCGTTTTCTTACAGGACACATATTTTGGTTGGTAAAAATTCATTATATAACCTCCCGGGAGTTTTGACTCCCATATCACACAAATATTTCTTGTCTTTGTTTTGAGCTATCCTGCTACAGACAGAGCAACATGTTGTCCCAGGATTCGAAAGGAGAAAGCTACGTGGCTGATTACCTTGCAGATCCTAAAGGTTTATGGGGATGTGGAGCATTGCGGTTGGACTACGGAAGAAGAAGAAGACTATGAATCCAAGGGAAAGGAGGAGACGAGCTCAGATGAAGTCCCACTACCTCAACCTGGGGACATGTAACGCCCACGATGCGGCTATATCTCCCACGTGTTGAAGCACGACTTAGAGGCATAACCGCATTGTAAGCAATGCCGCGAGTGGGGTAATCTTCACACAACCCATGTAATGAATAAGGAAAGAGATACATAGTTGGCTTACAAATGCCACATCACACGATAGCATAAATAAAACATTACATGCATCCAGATACAATCAAGGTCCGACTACGGAACCAAAATAAAGACAGCCCCAAATGCAACAATGTCCCCGATCGCCCCAACTGGGCTCCACTACTGATCGTCTGGAAAGGAAACGTAGTATCGTCCTGAGTCCTCATCGAACTCCCACTTGAGCTCAGTCGAATCTCCTGGAGCGGTATCATCGGTCCCTGCATCTGGTTTTTGAAGTGATCCGTGAGTCACGAGGACTCAGCAATCTCACACCTTCGCGATCAAGACTATTTAAGCTTATAGGTAGGTAAAGGTATGAGGTGGAGCTGCAGCAAGCACTAGCATAAATGGTGGCTAACATACGCAAATGAGAGCGAGAAGAGAAGGCAAGGCACAGTCGAGAAACTATGATCAAGAAGTGATCCTAGAACAACCTACGTTCAAGCATAACTCAAGACCGTGTTCTCTTCTCGGACTCTCCCGAAAAGATACCATCACGGCCACACACGCTGTTGATCCATTTTAATTAAGTTAAGTTTCAGGTTATCTACAACCGGACATTAACAAATTCCCATCTGCCCATAACCGTGAGCACGACTTTCGAAAGTTCAAAACCCTGCAGGGGTGTCCCAACTTAGCCCATCACAAGCTCTCACGGTCAACGAAGGATATTCCTTCTCCCAAGACAATCCGATCAGACTCGGAATCCCGGTTACAAGACATCTCGACAATGGTAAAACTAAACCAGCAAAGCCACCCGAATGTGCTGACAAATCCCGATAGGAGCTGCACATATCTCGTTCTCAGGGCACACCAGATTGTCCAAACTTCCGGTAGGCCAGCCCAGAGTTGCCCCTGGTGGCCACCGGCGGCTGACAAGTTGGACCAACACTCAGAGGAGCACTGGCCCGGGGGTTTAAAATAAAGATGACCCTTGAGTCCGCGGAACCCAAGGGAAAAAGAGGCTAGGTGGCGAATGGTAAAACCAAGGTTGGGCCTTGCTGGAGGAGTTTTATTCAAGGCGAACTATCAAGCGGTTCCCATTATAACCCAACCGTGTAAGGAACGCAAAATCAAGGAACATAACACCGGTATGACGGAAACTAGGGCGGCAAGAGTAGAACAAAACACCAGGCATAAGGCCGAGCCTTCCACCCTTTACCAAGTATATAGATGCATTAAGGTAGACAAGATATAATAATGATATCCCAACAATAAACATGTTCCAACAAGGAACAAACTCCAATCTTCACCTGCAACTAGCAACACTATAAGAGGGGCTGAGCAAAGCGGTAACATAGCCAAACAACGGTTTGCTAGGACAAGGTGGGTTAGAGGGTTGACATGGTGATATGGGAGGCATGATAAGCAAGTGGTAGGTATCGTAGCATAGGCATAGCAATAGAGCGAGCATCTAGCAAGCAAAGATAGAAGTGATTTCGAGGGTATGGTCATCTTGCCTGCAAAGTTCTCCGAGTTGACGTTAGCTTGATCCTCGTAAGTGTACTCAACGGGCTCCTCAATCACGTACTCGTCTCCCGGCTCTACCCAAAGCAAGAACACAAGCAAAGGGAGACACAATCAACTACGTGCAATGCACAAGCAACATGATGCAAAACATGGCATGATATGCGGGATGTGATATGCAATGCATATGCATACTTCGGAAAGGAAAGATTGAACCTGGACTCAACTTGGAAAACCAAGAGTTCCACTGGAAAGATGAGTTGATTTCGGTCGAAATCGATATAAAGATCACCGGAATCGGATGCACGGTTTGCAACTGGCAAGCAAAACAAATATGGCACCGATCTGCGATTAACAGCACGAGGCCATCTAAATGCATCAAGAACAACAAACTACTGCACCCTAACATAATAACAAAGCACATGGCAGGGATCCACTCAAGAATCTTGACAAAAGATGAACATTGAGCTACGGCTAATCCACACAATAGCAGGTTCAAACAAGCATGGCAAAAGTGCAAAAGATATCAGGTTACAGACTTAGTGAAAATAACATGTCAGGAATTTAACATCAGGAAGCAATGTTTAGAGCAAGATAACAATATGCTACAGGAACATATCATGGCAAAGCAAGGCAGGGCATGAAGCTACTCAAAGCATACAATAAAAGTACCTTACTGACCATAAGCCAAAAGGGATCAGAAAATACAATGGCAACCATGTGAACATAGCAACTTTCGTTAACAGATTCAGACTTAGCAGAAAACTGGAACATGGCAAAACAGATTCATGTAGGCATGTTTACGAGCTCGATGCACTCACCACAAGGCATTGCATGACAAACTAAGCATACACCCAGCAAGTAGACATGGCATAGAAGCTAAACATGGCAAGAACAACCTCATAGCATGCATGGATCAACTACAACAACCTAGGCAAAATTGCTTAACATGTAAACAATCTGCCAGGAACAATTTATAGCAAAAGTAGAGCTCGATTGAGTCAAGCTAGGGTGCTCCATAATTGCAAACAAAGACATGGATGGATAGAGCATAACAACATGTACAAAACATCCTTACTTAACATGCTCAAAAGAGGCATGGATCACTCTGTAGCAACAAGAATACATGGCATAAAAATATTATCAGGGAAATGACTTAGAAGATTTCTAAGTCCCTGAAATCAGCAACATTACGAGAGCTACTTTGCATGCTTGTGATAGCCACCACAAAGATCTCAAAAATACATGACATACACCCCTGTGAAGATGGCATGGCATACTTCAAAACACATGTAGGGCTCAAGTTCATAGGAGGCACACATTAAACATGACAAAAATGACAAATGTCCAAATTCTGATAAGAATCTGAAACTAACATTGCATAGCACTCTTGCAACAGCATTTAGGGCATCAAGATGAACTCAAATGAACATGGTGCAATGGAATGAAATGAAGTACTCATCAAGATGAACAATTTGATATGCTACACGCCCAAAACGGAGCCACGGGTGATGAGTTATGATGCAAAGAAGAAAGCTAAAAATTACCGAGACTTAGAGAAAAAGTCAACCCGGCTAGGGTTCCTCAGATCTGGATCCAGGGTGCGTTTTACGAGGATGACCGGAACAGTGCTCACCAGAGCTTGAACTCGCCGAAGATGGAGGGGAGCCGGACTTGGACGAGGTTGGCGCCGGACGGTGAGGAGGCGCTCGCCGGCGCGGTCGCCGGCGCCGGGCGGTGACGGCGCGGGCTCGCCGGAGCGACGAGGCGGCGGTGGGCGAAGGCGGCGGCCAGCGCCGGAGTAGCGGGCGGGGCGGCGCCGGGCGGCGGGCGGCGCGAGCGGGCGCGGGCAGCGCGGACGAGGGCACTGGGTGGCGGCGAGGCGGGCCGGGAGGGCCTGCCCTGGACCCGGACGGGCCGGCGAAGTGGGGCACGCGGGCGACGAGTTGGGAGGTGACGCGTGGCAGCGGTGGGATCCTGTCCGGCGGCGGGCGGACGCGTCCGGCCGCGCGGAGGTGAGGGGAGCTAGGGTTAGGGTGGTTTGATCCGGGATTTTCGGGGGGAGATGCCTATTTATAGGTAGAGGGAGCTAGGAGGCTTCAAATTGAGTACGGTTTGTGGCCACGCGATCGTGATCGAACGACCGATATGATGGATGGGGTTTAGGTGGGTTTTGGGCCACTTTGGGGAGGTGTTGGGATGCAACACACACGAGGCCTTTACGGTTCCTCAGTTAACCGTTGGAGTATCAAACGAAGTCCAAATGGCACGAAACTTGACAGGCGGTCTACCGGTAGTAAACCAAGGCCACTTGGCAAGTCTCGGTCCAATCCGATAAGGTTTAACACCCGCACACAAAAAGAGGTAAAAGGGGACACCGGAGGACATAGGAGCGTCGGAATGCAAAACGGACAACGGGGAAAAAGCTCGGATGCATGATTCGAACATGTATGCAAATGCGATGCACATGATGACATGATATGCATGACAAAGACAAAACAACACAAAGACAAAAACCCGACAACAAGGAAATAACATAACTTAGTGCCGGAAATGGCAAGAGTTGGAATACAAATATGGCAGGTTACATACGGGGTGTTACAGGACATGCATGTGGAGTTCAAAAAGTCAAGCCTCCCGGATAGGGTAAAGAAACCTAAGATCGAGTTTATCCCTTTTAGCCTCTTGTAGGAGAACAAACAGGAACTATGCAAAAAGATATTGAGCTTGGAGCAGGAGATCGAGGACCTAAGGGACCAAAATTCTGTCCTCAAGCTCAAATTAAGGAAGAAGCCTACACCATCAACAAAATCACTACTGTCTCCACCAACAAAGAAGAATTGAGTATCTGGTATGGGCACTCCACTTGGCAACTGCCAAGCTTGGGGGAGTGCCCCGGTATCGTATCACCATCACTTTTATCTTTACCGTTTTTCTTAGTTCGATCCTTTTGGTAATATCTTGATCTAGTAGAATAAAAGTTCTTAGTATGACCTAGTTGTGAGTTTTCACTACAAAAAAATACACTTCCGTGATGATACGTGTTTGTCACAGTAGGTCGCATTTTCTGTCATGCATGTACATCCATGATGATTTTATGACAGAATCAAGATAGTCATACCTGTGCTGTCGTAGAAGTGTTCCATGACATTACCAAAATTATCATCACGGAAGTGTCCACTTCCATGACGATAAATCCCGCGTCACAGAAGTGCTTTCATCAAGGGTGACCGACACGTGGCATCCACCGTAACGGAACGCCGTTAAGCTATCGGGTCAGGTTTTGGATCTGATAACCTGTTAACAGCCCCGACCAATGGGGATTTTCCACGTGTAAAATCATCATTGGCTGGAGGAAACACGTGTCGGCTCATCGTTGGGACAGATGTCATCCACTCATTGGACAGAAGGCGCCTATGATACGTCGACACGTGGCATGGCCCAACAGAGGCCCATTCATGTGAAAAGGCCGGCCCGTTTGACTTGGTCAAAAGGTGGCGGGCCGGCCCATGTAAAGCCTGTTAATGACCTGTTCGCATATAGCCCATTTACAACCCGCTAACCCAAGGCCCGTTATGCCCTATCCGAATTAGGCCCAGTAGTGTCATCTGGGCCACCCAATATGATTCCAGCCTGTTTTCACTTCTGGCCCATGTATGGCCCATGACGTCTTTCGGTCCATATGAGGCCCTATGTAACTCTTGGCCTATTAACGACCCGTGGTGAAACCAGCCCGTAATGAACAATGTATCACTTTACACCCATTAATGGCCCGTGGTGAAACTGGCCCGTAATGAATAGTGTATCACTTTATACCCATTAACAACCCGTTATTCTGTTGGGCCGTTTCCAGCCCATGTTATCTTTCGGCCTTCTCAGAGCCCATTTATTCTTGGGCCCATTTCCAGCATTCGTTTACTTACGGCCCGTTACTGTCATTTTCTGCTTGTGGGCCAAATTCAGCTCGTGGTTACAGTCGGCCCGTTTGTGGTCCATTAATACATTGGGCCATTTTCATAGCATCATCAAATACGACCTATTAACGATGGCCCGTTATGGCCGACCCATGAACGGACGATTCCAACTCTAGCCCGTTTATGGCCATAATGCGATATGTTTGGCCCATGTTTGGCCAATAGATCATACGGCCCGTATAAGGCCCATTGATGATACGGCCCACAAAAGGCCCATTGTTTCTACGGCCCGTAGAAGGGCCATTGTTTCTATGGCCCGGCCCAGTGTCACTACAGTAAATATTAGCCCATGGTTATTGTGGCCTAGTTTTAAAAAATAGGTTATTGCGGCCACTAGCTAACCGCGGAAAAAGAACTGCAATGACTACAAGCAAACAAATAAACAAGACAACAAGGAAATAAATAAGCAAGCAACTAACGCTAGGCTATCACGGCTATTACACATATTACATCCACTGGGCATCAAAGTTCACCACCAGTGCAAATATAGGGAACAAAGCAGCATATCATATACACTGGTTGTCAAAGTTGGCGACCAGCGCAAATAAACGCCGCAACAAAACAAATCCAGAACTGAAACCACTTCAGAAGATCTCAAGAAACAATATCCTGGGTACCCATAATCCTGGCAAGATGCTTAGCAAGCTTATTAACTTTCTCTTGTTTGGCGCTTAAATCCTCCAGCGCTTACTGTTGCACCAAAAAATATGATCTGAATTATGCAGGGACTTCCTCAGTCCTTCAGCTTCCTGTCGCAACACATCTGATCGATGTCTTTCAACTTGAAGTTGAGACTAAAGAAGACGAACTGATACAGATAGTGAGTTCGAAGAGCTTGTGCCAGCAGTAGTGGCCAGTAACTCGAACACTACATCAAGACAGGACTTTTGGATTCCCTCACTGTCGTCAAGATAGTTTTTATCAGCTTTCTTAGAGACCAACAGGGATGTCTCACTATCTTGAACCTCATCTGCATTACTTCCTTTACCATTGGATAACGCGGTACTGTTCTCCAATATTTTGTCCACATTCTAAAAGAGAAACAAGCAGACACATCACATGTTTACCATGTTGTATATGAAACTCATTTTGGTAAATGAGTTCAGTAGTAAAGTGGACAGGATAACAACATGAAACAAACATATATCTATGTACCATGGTCACTTTATGGTCTATATCATTCTAGTTTTTGTTGCCAAATCAAGATAGAGACACAGTTCAAATAATATTTGTTCAAGACAAAGCAGAATAGACAAAATATAAGTGTGGGTAACTATAGAGCAATAACAACACTTGTAATGTGCATGACATGAGAACATACCTGTTTATTCAATTGAAACTGAAATCAACATAGAGCAGGTTACAACAGCAAACCAGTTAAAGAAACAGGTTTAAAACATACCTGTTGCGCCATTGGAGTTTCAATTCCATCCTTCAAATTTGAAAATAGTTGGTATGAGTAAATACAGTAATGCAAGAGCAAAGGAGTATGAACCATAGCTACAGAACCTGACCTGAGAACAAATCTTCTTCTCCTTTAAGCGTTGAGTTGGGATTCAGAGTGGTGGTCCTCGTGCTTTGGGCACTGCAGTTCCCTTACTAACTGCTCATGTTTGGGTGCTCTGTGGTGGAGACGGTGCTGTGTCAACTGGAACTGGGTTACTATCTGCCAGGGTTGGGGTTAGAAGGGGTGTAGCTAGTTCTCTATCCAACTGGGTAGGGGTACAATCTGCGAGAGTCTGGGTTATGTGTGGTGGATCTGGTCCTTGGGCAAGTACAGATATCTTCCTCTCGATTACAATCCGAAATGCGTGGAGGGGGGCTGCCTTTGCGCCTACCATGGAGCGACGTCTGCATGAAATTTTATTGCCACGCAAGGCTCATCTCTTTTGCTCTACATGTTCAGTTCCATTGTCTACAATAACTGTCATGCATAGGAATAAAACATAGTGAGATTATGTAAGGAGTGCATGCAAAAATCCAGAGTGATGGTAGCAACCTGTGGATAGACCGAAAACCAATAATAGCAGGCAGATAATGGCTTCAGTTAAAAAATACAGATAATGGCTTCTTTACTGTTTGTTTCCCACCCAACATGAAACTCATAGCAGACACCGGAGATTAACCAGATAGTAGATAGATACTATTGATAGCGGCCCCGATATGTACCCCACAACCATTTAAAAACTCAAGTTTGACCATTAGTTTGGAGCTGACTCAGAGTCTAATCGGTGAACAAGACGATAAAGTAGCATGTAATATTAAGCAATGCATAACGTAAGCAGACATGAAAGAGTGCGACCTCTCTTGCGGACCCGTGTAGTCCTCGAGGTCATCTGCTCGGTTGATGATGGTAATGCAGTTTTCATGGCTGCCAGTGGCGGGGAAGAAGATCTGATGCGGCGAAAGACAGTCTGGAGGCCGGATCCCTGCTGTGCTGGACCCTTCTGTCGTTGGAGCAGCTGAGCTAGGGTGGACGACGGCGCAACATGAGCGGGACAAACCACACAAGGTTTTCTTTGACAACTATCTGTAAGAGAAGTAATTCTGTAAGGGCTCGTTTGAATTGGAGGATTCCAACAATGCATGGATAGGAAATAGACAGGAATAGGATAGGAATGCACGTGCAAAACAGAGAATTTAAAAACACATGATTTCTGCCAATCTGGGTGTTTGATTCACAACAATTGGAAGATCACAGGATGCAAAGAAGCATGGTGAGATTAAGCCAAACCACAAGAAAATGTACGGTTATAATGCTATTATGCTACTATCTCTTAGTCTTGTGCTTCATGAATAGGAATTTGAAAAGGAGGACAAGTGAAAATTAAAATTCCTACGTTTTTCTTTCAAGGAGACACTAAAGGAACAAATCAGTGTGCTCACTGGACAATATATAGAACATGTAGAGTAAAAAAGAGATGCAACAAGTGTACAACCTCTTTGGTGAAGCCATGTCGATCTCAGCGTGATTGGGTTGGCCGGTGAGGATGCTCCGGCTGACTTTGCTATTGGAGGAGGGGAAGAAGATCTTAGGCGTCTGGAGATGGAGCCCGAGGTACTGCTCCGCTGTGATGGAGGGTTTCGTCGTTGGAGCAACTCCGATGAGTTGTACGACGCCGAGGCTGAAGCAGGACAAGAGAGACAACGAAGAACATTAACCTGAGTGGAATTCTAATAGCATCTCCAATACATGACGTAAAATACATAACCACAAAGTGCTAGATGTAAAATACATCAGCCGCTCATCTCTGAACTTAACTGTTGAAACTGAACTTAACTGTCGAAACTGAACTTAACTATCGAAACTGAATTTTACTGTCGAAACTGAATTTTGCTGTCGAAACTGAACGCACTAGCAAGGTGAGGCTACACGTCAGTCGACTGACTTTTTCATCTCTGGTCAGTCAATTTTGCAGCCGTTGGATACGAAATCAAGGGCCTGCGGTTCATCTTCAACCTCCACCCCCCTGAGCCGCCAGCCACCACCGGCCAAACAGCAGCTCCCCGCCGCCCGCAGCCGGCGGTGCGCCGCCCCGCCCGCCCCGAAAACACTCCCCACCGCCGGTCCACCGCCGCTCCGGCCATCCCTCTAGGCCCCCCGTGCCGAGCTTTTTCTCCGGCGATCCCCACGCCACCGCCCCGCCAACGCCCCGCCACCGCCGGCGACCACCGCCCCCATCCTGAACCCTAAGATAGATAGTGTGGTACCTCCCCGGCGAGCCCCCCTCCCCGCTGTGGCTGGTTCTTCCTTCACCCCGGCGAGCCCCCCACCCCCTGAAAATCGACTGACCCAAAAGTCGATCCAGTCAACTGAAGTGTAGCTAAATCGGAGCAGCATCACAAGCAAGAGCAAGAGCGAGAGCAGCAGTGCGAGCAAGAGCAATAGAAAGAGCAGACCAGGCAGGGGACCGAGAGCAAGAGCAGAGCAACAGCGCGAGCGAGAGCTAAAGCAGCAGCAGCTCCTACTGATGTGGACGTCGCCGCCGAGGGAGCGACGCCGTGGAGGAAGTGGCCGGCGACGCCGCCGTGGATGGAGCCGCGCCGTGTCGGCTCGGGACCGAGCGCCAGCAGCACCGTGAGATCGAATCAAGAAGAAAATGTGGCGATTAGTGTACAACCTCTTTGGTGGCGCCGATTAGGCCGCAGCTTCATCCGAGGAAACGGTGATGATGATGCTCTTCCGGTGGTGTAGGTGAAGACGGTGGTGTGGGAATGGAGGTGGCGTGAAAGACAAGGGGAACGTTGGGGCAGCTCCTTGGAGGTGGAGGACGGGGTGGCTGAACCGGCGGGATGATGAGATCGACGACGGATCCTCATCCGGTACGGTGGATGAGGGACGTCGAGGTGTTGCTATCGACGACGTCGTCGGGGAAGAGGCTCCGGCTGGGTGGCGGACGGAGCAGGGTGTGGGGTTTCGTCGTGGGTTTTCGCGACCTCGGTGTACGAATGGGTGGGCGGATGGGATGGCAGTGGGGAACCATGGCTTAGAGACGCGCTTGTCCGAAATGTGGGGTAAGTTACGAAAGTACCCCCACCGATTTGAGGCGGTTCTTTCGATTCAGGGGTACCACAGGCATTTTGCGTGTCGGGATTTCACAGGAGGTGGGAGTTTTCGCGCGCGTTGTAATTTTGGAATAGCAAGGCGCGGGTTGAGATGGAGGGAGTTGTCGGAGCACAACGAGACAAAGATATATCTTAAATATTTCGGGCTAACAAGGCGCGGGTTGAAATTTCCGGACAAGCCTAACGTGTACTGTACCAAATCAATGCGCACTACAAATGTCATTCAAAACTTTGAATTCATGTTATGTTAAATTAAAATATTTCGCTATGTGTATAATGCATGCAACCTACTACTCAAATGAACATTTTAGTGCATTCCAAACGTATATACTACCGCTTCAATTTCTCTATTTGAATAAGATCTACAGTAATGATTGTTGTGAAGTCAAAGCATTTGAATTTGTTTCTCTGTTTTAATAAGATCTACAATCATCATTATTGTCAAGTTAAACCATCATTTGTGTATTATCTTCACAGCACACCACATGATTAGTCTCGAGTTACATATGAACTATGGGTACTATATGAACTCGAACTAGATTATTTGAATCCACTTTATTTTGATTTCAAGTCACATTACATTTCTAGCTCTAGCTAGATCTTCATAATCTAAACCATGTCTCATATGTATAATGTGTTTATCACATTATGTATGGTGCCCCGCCCCCTACGCCTACAAGTATTTAGATGTGAGTTGCAAACACCACACATTAGCACAAATTCAAATAAAATGTGAGAATGTTCGATATATAGTATTGTTTAGATTGTTCGATATTTAGTTGTAAGCTGCAAACGCCACACATTATCACAAATTCAAATAAAATGTGAGATTGTTTGATGTATAGTATGGTTTAGATTGTTCGGCATTTAGCTGTGAGTTGCAAACGCCATGCATTATCACATTATGGTATAACATGTGCACAACACGTGTATCACCTCTATATTCATGCATGTAATGTTTAAAACACTATGATCTCCTATTCAAATATATGAATCCGCTTTCATATCAAATTATGATCTTTCTTAGTCTCTTACACCCACACAATCCTCTAACCTTTGTAGCTACCACTAACTTTCTCTCGTGCATGCACACGCCCTCCTCGCCCTCCCCCTCCCTCGGCATTCTATACACTGGGCACATTCATTTTTTTTCTTTAGGTCGTTCTCCCAGAGTCTCCACAACTCCTTTCCGACACACACTGATCGATAAACCTCTCCAGCGATGCCTGCCTACAACATACACACACACCTTCAATCTCCTCCTTTATGTGTCCTTGCCTCGTGTCTCTCATACGGTCAGACACACGTGTAAACTCTCGCCCCTCTTTTCATCGATCTTACAACCGCACACTTCTCCCCGTATCTAGCTAGTAGTTGGGCCTCTCGCACCACCTCCTAGCTCCATTCTCTCTGTCTATCTGTCTCACTGGGCCTTATTTGCCTCTAACAAATGGACGTAGACCGACCAATCTCTCACTATACATATAGCTAGCTAGGTCCTTATAACTCGTTTTTACCCACACGTCAATCGATCTACCTCATTAGTTGTGTCTCTCCCTTCCTCCGACAAACAACAATTGATCTACCGATCTAGTTAGGTTTGCTTACCAAACACATGGTTCCCCTTCATCATCCATGGATGCGTCCCGACAGATCTATCATGCACAGGCACACACAGAAACACATCCCCACTCTTATTGATAACATTGTAGTTCCACCCTCAGTTTGTCTAGTAGGCCTCTCCCACCATCTTCGAGAAGCAACTCCATCACCCATTCAGCACTCTACCCCTCTCCCTCCCTCTCTCTCTCCTCTCTCTCTCTCTGTCCCATCATATTTCCCGTCCTTCAGTTATGTATGGATGTCGACCGATCGCCCTCAAGACATTGCTGGGTCTCTCCTTTTCAACACATATACGAGTCGTTCTACCTCTATAGTTAGGCCTCTGCCTACCCCTCCCCCACCCCCTCCCCCCCACACACACCGATACATCGAGCACTCTAGTCATGTCTCCCTGCCACACACAAACTTGGCATGTGCCCTCTAACATTCTGTTAGGCCAGTCGCCCTATATATTTGACTTGCACACACACACAATTTCGATGGCTCTCTTCATCGATCTCGCACCCACCCACTTGATCCTCTCTTCGACTCTATCGATAGCTATGACCCCTCCCTCTCTTCTCGTGGATTGGCCGAACCTCTATGTATGATATGGATAGGCCTCCATTTCACACACATTGCATGCAAAATTTTGTTTGAGATGTCATCGACACATATTCCCACAAATAATTCACGAAATCAACCCCCACCCCACCCCCACCCCAAAACAAAAAACACTCACGAATGCGGTTTGTATCTCTCACACACACCCACATAGGTGGGGGACGTGCACGAAGAGAAGAGGTGCATGCACGACGCACGTACTCCCGTATCTTTCCCAACCACACCCGTGCAGGTACACTATGGAGCTCATTTCTGTACGAAAAAGGCAGCCCACGTGGTAATTTGGCACGTGTACTGGTTGTCCACTTGGTGGAGGGAGGATCGTCTACCACGGGTGAACAAACAAATTGCGACTTGACGTGTTATGTTAAAAAAGAGGCAAACCATGTGGGGCCTACCTTAGAGGCAAGGCTCTATACACTGGAGTACTTTTGATGTGTCCCGTCAACTTGCAGAACGAGGAGAAGCTTGCTTAGTACGCCGTCTCCCCCGTTCCTAAATATAAGTCTTTGTAGAGATTTCACCATGAACCACATGCGGATGTATATAGATGCATTTTAAGTGTAGATTCATTCATTTTGTTCCGTATGTAGTGGAATCTCTACAAAGACTTATCTACTAGTAATAGCTAGCCCTCACTACTAGGAATTCTTTATCCTCTCCTTGAGCCACATCATCAAAATTGATGTAGCCGTTAGATGAAGTAATTCAGTCCATAATAGCCGTCTGTTCTAGACGTTGAGAGGCTCCGCACTAAGCCACATGCAAGCATGCAGAAATACCGTGGCACATGCATGTGAGTGGGTTTTAAATCACATCAACATGTCTGCATGCAAGCATGCACCGGTAGCATGCATGTAAGTGAGCTTTTAAGTCCCATTAACATGTCAAAAAGAAAAATATAATCCCATTATGCAGTAGGAGTTGGCTGATCTTTTTTCCTTACGTGGGATGATCTAAATGATGATGGGAGTTTATTTAGTTTGGCTACCACATTTGTCATGCGGTTATAGAGTTTTTTTAGTTCTATGAAAGCGATAATTTTGCGCAGAGAGATATACCGCTGTTCCGCGGCAACACGCGGGGACTCATCTAGTACTCCCCCCATTCCTAAATATTTGTCTTTCTAGATATTTCAACAAGTGACTACATACGGAGAAAAATAAGTGAATCTATACTCTAAAATATGTCTATGTACATACGTATGTGGTAACCATTTGAAATCTCTAGAAAGACAAATATTTAGGAATGGAGGGAGTAATATTTAGGAACGGAGGGAGTACTATGTAAAGAGTTAGGTGTCGCACAGTGATAGTGTGAGGTGGGCCATGTAATCACTGAGCCTGCGTGTTTTCACTGCTCTTGCACGCCTCCGCTGTAAGAATGGAGAAAATTGTAATCTAGTAGTAGTACCTCCTTTCGCCAAAAGCGTGGGACATCCAGCAGTCCTACCACCTCAGTAATAAAGACCAATGAGCCGTCAAATCACATAGACCCAACAGTAACCATCACTCTTGCGCCAGTGAGAGGTCGCATCCGCTCTGCCCGGGCATGAATGCGGCACCGATTCTTTGGAGCGGCGCTAACCGTTTCGGGCGGGAAGCGCGCGAGGGCGATGGAGGGGCTTTGGGTGGGCCAGGCTGGTCTGGAGCGGGCGTGGTAGCTGTCCGCATGTCCCTACCGGACACGCACGGAAACGAGAGGATGCACCGACTCTCGCAGCTAAACTCGTATACTACACAACATCTCTCTGTAGGAGTAGGTCGATCTGTCGCTCTCTCTAACACACACATGTCGTTAAACACACACACACACACACACACGCACCTTGGTCCCGTTGCACCTTCTAACTTGAGGTCTCGGGTTTGATAACTACACTTGAGCATAATTTGTGCCAGGAGGATTCTTTGACTGGTCAAAATGTTTTCTAGGGTTTGCGCGCTTCACACTCTCTCTCCAGTATATATATACATGCTGGAGCCTTAGCTCTTGTAGTTGCTCTCTTCACACTCTCTCTCCCTCTCCCTCTGTTCTGAATTACTTGTCGCAGGTATGGATGTATCTAGATGTATTTTAGTTCTAGATACATCCAATTCTTCGACGAGTAATTTGGAACGAAGGGAGTTGTTGCTCTCTTCACACTCTCTCTCCCTCTCCAGATCTAAACAAGACTTCGCTGGCCTCTCTCTCCCTGTCTATCTTCTCATCAGAAGGAGCAGTTGAAGGATGGTTACATTACTCCCCACAAGACCAAACTAACTTCAGCTCAAAAGGACTGACAAATCTCCATCTTTTTGCTGTGATGCGCGAGTACAATGTTGTTCTAGGATTCTTTCTAGTGAGTTCCATTTTTCTAAAAGTGTGCTCTACATGGACCATGTATGTGCCTGTTGAAACTGTCAATTCATAGTACAGTTTGCTTTATACTAATCACTTTTTTGTATTTGTGCAAACAGGGGTGCTCAGCTTGATTTCAATGGGAACTGCACAAAATGTTCATGAATACATCGAATCATTCATTTCCACCACAAGAAAGGAGGTGCCCAAGGTGTTGCAACATATAAGGGCGAAATCATACAAGCTACGCATGAATTTGGTTGATTTTGGTGGAACTGCACAAAAAGAACAGCTGGTTTATTTAGCACGAGGTGCCATGTCAATGTCCGAACTGATGGCAAACCCTACCCATTCCACAATCGTAGGCATTTGATATTTTGGAATGGGTTAACCTTGTCAAATTTTGCTCATTGATTTTAGCAAGACATGCGTTTGATATTTTCGGATGGGACGCCCTTTGCTGTCAGCAGCGTCGATCAATTTTTTCTTTATTCTTTAGTTGTGAAGTAAATATTGCCTCTGACATGTGAGTCCCTGAGATGCATAATCATAGATTGTTTTGAATGTTCTCTATGAATTGCCAGGCCTGTGTGTTTGATTGCAATGTATAGAAACGCTAAAAAGCTGCTCAAACTCTTTGTACTCCTTCTGTTCCTTTTTACTTTGCACATTGTGAAAGTGCATACTTTTTTGTATAAGATTGGTCAAAGTAGAGATACTTTGATTGCAGACAAAACTTGTATGCAGACTAGAAAGGACGGGAGGGAGTACATGTGAAACTGCTGCAAACGAGGTGATCACCCTGGGAATAATGCTAGTACGTATTGTTTTGCATGTTCATCCAATGTCAGTGATACAGGAATTCGAACTAATCGAAATAAATTCATTCATACACGGTCGGATTTCATATAAACATGCCAGATTTCATTACATTTCATACATTCTTCAACTAAAAAGGGGTGCGCTGGAGGTATAATTAATTAACCGAAGCTACCCACCTGTGTCCCGCTGAGCCGAACAGAAGCTTCAGTGACTTAACTGCAGGTGCAGTTGCGTAACTAACATGTGGCCTGTTGGGCCCACGTGTCAGTCAGCCAACTGCACGAGCAGTTAAGTAGATGCAGCGTTCTTCTCCAGCGCAGCTCTCTGACTCCACGTCGCCGCCAAGAAGCTAACCGTCCGTTAATGGTCAATCGACCTAGCTTGGCTTCAACCGGATGGTAGCAGCGGTGGCCTTACTTGGACCCGAGCAGCGGCGACCTACCGTGTTCTACTCTTCCTCGTTTTCTGTGTGGTGCGATCTCGTTGGCAGCGGGGTGGGGCCTCGACGGAGCTGGTGATGTCCTCTGCCTCGTTGTTGGCGGGGCGGGGCCTCGGCGGAGCCGGCGGTGTCCTCTGCCTCGTTGTTGGCGGGGCGTGGCCTTGGCAGAGCCGGCGGTGTCCTCTGCCTTGTTGTTGGCGCTGCGGGGCCTCGGCGGAGCAGGGCCTCATCGACGCCAGCGGAGCGGGGACTCGTCGGAGCCAGCATTGTCCTCTGCCTCGTCCTCGGTCTCGCCAAACAGCGCCTCGCCCACTTCATTGCCCTCTTTGCTAGCCTCTTTGTTGGCGGCCGCTGCCTCCGCCACCTTCTTGTGTTACCACCAGCGCTCGAGGCGGCCCTTGCGAGCGGAGTGGTACGAGTCGAGCAGCGCCTCCTGCTCCGCCCGCTCCGCGGCGATCTGCTCCTCTGCCTGCAGGTGCTCCTCGAGGAGATGGTGGTTGTAGGTGGCGTCGGCCTGCGCCTCCCGGAACTGCTCCTCACGCATCTGCCCCACCCTGTCCATATATTGGGCATGGGCCTCGCCGATGGTCATGGTGCAATGCACCGGCGAGGATGGCGCAGAGGAGGGGGTTGGCGCCGGATCGTCGACTACCATGTTCTCCATGGGATGTCGTCGTCCTCCGGCTGCCTCCTGGCCAGCCGGTCGGCAGCAATGGCTGCCATCTCCTTGTGGTCTGTCGTCCGCCCGTCCCGAAGAGTGCTGGAGCGCGAGGAAGCCATGGTGGGCAGTAGTGGTGTGGACAGGAGAAAGGGAACGGATGCGGATGACTGTGGCTATGGCCGGCGCAACAGTTTATATATCAATGGTGGGCGGGCGGAGGGACGGACGTGTTTCGCCGGAGTAGCCACCTTGGCAACCGCGTATCATTAATGTGGGCAGCAGATGGACGGACGGACGACACTTGTGTCGTTTGAAGGCGGAGCAATCGCCTGCACCGGGAAGCGGGGAGGGTGACGCTGACTGTTTCGGGCGGAAAGCGCGCGCGGGCGAGGAGATGACTTTACTTGGAGAGGATGACAATGGGGACCCACCAGGTCCATAGCCTCACGTATGCAAGTGCCTCCTTATTATATATATAACTATAATTTATTTTGCTTCCTCCTGGTTTCCTGACATCACGGTCCCACACCATTGTCAACCTATGTAGTACTCCCTCCTTTCCGATTTATAGGGCTTATCTCAAAATTTTAGTTTTTCCATTTTATAAGGCTCAATTTGGTTGTTCCCCATCACATGTTCATACTTCAAGGTGCATTAAATCATTGCATGCAAGTATTAAGAGAAAACTGACCAATGCATGCACTTTATGCATGCATGCATTGCAATTAATGCATTCGTAAACATAATTTTTTGAGGAAAACAAGAGCATTAATTGGGTCCTTTTGCAAACTACAAAAAATATTCCACCACTCATCATCTACCTTGGTTGGTGAGATTTTTGAATTGAGCCTTATAAAACAGAAAGGAGGGAGTAGTCAATAAACGAGAGAATTGCACAAGAAGCGGCCGACAACTGGGACCAAGCAGCTCGAGCAGTATTTGTGTTTTTGAGGTGTGAGCACTGCAGAGTTTTTCAATGTTTAGCCCAGATATTAATTTTTCTCCTCTGAACAACAACGAAAACATCGCTGCAGGTATTAACTGGGCGGGCTGTGGCCCGTCTAGCCAGGCCAGATATCTAGCCCAGATATTAATTTTTTTCAAGTTGAAAATGGCTAGCCCAGCTATACTTTTTTTAGGAATACCCAGGCAAGGTCAAGTTGTTATTCTCTACCCTGCTGGGCTGCAAATCTTTCCTAGGAGGGACGCATTAGGCTTAACAAGAAAATGGGATTTAAGAAAAATAATAAATGGGATGTAATTATAAAAACTGGGCAGCAACTATAAAAAATGCACCAAACACGTGATTACTTTATACAATATTATTTTTGGATATTGAAAATTTTAATTTCATTAATTGTTGCGAGCGCAATGTTTTGTTGGATTTTTACATAATATAAATTTATATTGAAATTTTATTTAATCTGACTAGAAATTTCAGGATAAAAATATTTCGGATCCCATCAAAATATGGGAAATTTTTATTGAATTCTGTTTTGAACGGTTGGTTGAAATGGGCTGTACTTTTAACAAAATGTAAATGTGCTGTAGTAAATTACATTAGAATTCAAAAATGGGCTACACATTCTTACAAATCTCAAATGGGCTATAAGTTCTCTGCCACACACTTCTGGCCTTACTAAGTTGAGGCGTCCCCTAAAAAAACAGAGTTGACGCGTTATAGTCAACACACAGTTCTAGTAGGAGTTGCCGTTGGATGTCCATCCAACGGATGCCGTGCTTCTTCTTCAATCTCGGATATTCTAGCTTCACCCACCCAAAAAATGATTCCTCCCCCTGACATCTGGGGTGCACCGTTTCGGAAGCTGACTTGTGGGCCTACTAAGTTGACGTACCAAGGGCTTTGTCAACTTAGTCAATATAAACGATTCTAGCTATAGTGACCGTACGATGTCCATCCAACGACCATCGTGCTTCTTCAACCTCTGGTCTTCTTTTGCTCCAGCCGCCCAAAGCAGCGCCGGTCGTGCCGCCTACTCCTGCCTCCCGTGGCCGGCTGTGCTGCCGCGGAGGCCTCATCGCCCCCTACTACTCCCACTGCTGGCCAGGCCATCCCTCCACTCACCCACACCCCCTGTTATTCTGTGGCGACGGCAGTGCAGCCGAACTAGTGAACCCTTGTACTCCTCTCCGCGTGTGCATCCACTACCGAGTCTTCCCCGGCTCCGCGTCGTCCCCTTCCTAGGCCTCGTCGTCGTCCACCGCCCTGGTGCTCTCGGCGCGGCGTGGTCAACGTGGTCAAGGGACAACTTCCATCGGACGTGGACTGTACGTGGAGAGGCTGACAGCTGGGTCCACAGCAGCCGCAAGGAAGTGGCTCCTTATTACGCACAAAATAATTATTCCTCCACCTGACAGCGGGGACCCACCGGACGGGCCACCGTATTTCGCGAAAAAAATGATTCGCCCCCTAACTGCTGGGACCCACGAGCTACATTTTCGCATGCAAGGAAGTGCGTCCGAAAAAAAACGATTCACCCCCTGACTACTGGGACCCACTAACTACATCCGCACACAAGGAAGTGCGTTCGAAAAAAAACTATTCGCCCCCCGACTGCTGGGACCCACCAGCTACACCTTCGCACGCAAGGAAGTGCGTCCGGGCAAAAAAACGATTCGCCCCCCTGACTGCTGGGACCCAGCAGCTACACCTTCGCATGCAAGGAAGTGCGTCCTGGCAAAAAAAACAAAACGATTCACCCCCCTGACTGCTGGGACCCACCAGCTACATCTTCGCAGGCAAGGAAGTGCCTGACAGTCGGGACCCACCTGGTCGAAGCATACGTAGCGTTGTCATTCTGGTCGCGGACGTGTGCGTACATACTGGTCAATGTAGAGGCGCGCACGTGTCGTAGTAGAGGCGCGCACGTGTCGTAGTAGAGGCGCACACGTAGCATGTACACGTACGTACAACGGCCAGGGTGCAAGAAAGAAAATACGGCCACGTATGTGTACATACGGGCGTGGTCTCGAACACCTACTCGCGCATACGTACGGCCAGGGCTCGTGTACATGGCTGGGTCGGAACGTAGAAACAACGTCGTCGTCGTGTTCATGGGGAGGCAGCGTCGTCGTCGTGTTCATGGGGAGGCAACGGAATGCGTCGTGTTCATGGGGAGGCAACGGAATGCGCCTTGTTCATCGGAGGCAACAGAACGCGTGGGAGCCAACTGGCTGGGTTGGAACGGAATGCATGGTCGTGTTCATCGGGAGGGCTTGGATGAAACAGGCGATGGAAACGAGGCCTGAACGGGGTCCTGTTGATCGGGAGTGGTCTGGCGTACCGCAAAATGGAGGAAATAGACCTCCTACGGTCGGAACGGGGGTCCTATTGATTAGGAGGGGTATGGCGTACCGCAAAACGGATGAAACAGACCTCCTATGATCGAAACGGGGGTCCTGTTGATCGGGAGGGGTGTGCCGTACCGCAAAACGGATGAAACGGACATCCTACGGTCGAAGCAGGGGTCCTGTTCATCGGGAGGGGTGTGGCGTACCGCAAAACGGGACTCCACGGGATACTATTCACCTCCACCGTCGACCTCCTCCAGCCTCCACGGGCTACCATCGACCTCCTCCATCCTCCACGGGCTCCTGTTCATCCAGCCTCCATCGCGCGCTACTCCACCGGCTACTGTTCAACCACCCCTCCACCGTCTACTGTTCATCCAGCCCTCCACACCACGGGGTCCTGTTCAACCACCCCTCCACGGGCACCCCTCCACCGTCTACTGTTCATCCAGCCCTCCACCACACCACAGGGTCCTGTTCATCCAGAGGCAACGCCATCGCTCACTGTTCATCCAAACCCCCCCGCAACGCTCACTGTTCATCCTAGAGGCAGCATCGATCGGCTTCAGTTAGCAGCAGTAGCGAAGGAATCGCTCGATCGGGTTCAGTTAACATCCATCGATCGATCGCTCGGGTTCAGTAACGTGTAGCATGCAGTGCAATCGCTCGGGTTCAGTTAGAGCCCAACGCCTCGCTCGGGTTCAGTTAGAGCCAACGCCTCGCACACACGCACGTATGTGTACGAGAGAAACGCGCATCGTTCGGCCCCCGACCTCCCACCGTAACCGGGAACTCCCTGAAATTTTTCCTCCCCCTCGCTTCTACCATGGTTTTTTCCGTCATGGACGGCCCAAAGAATGTCATGCAGCCGCGTCTCCGGCCCGCCCAAGATGAAAAGCCCAGTTTCTGTCATGATTTTTTGTCATAGAAGTAGGAGCCCACCACATCTATGATGATACCGGGTTTTGTCACAATTATCGTCATAGAAGTGTCATATGTATGACAGAATTTTTTTCCGTTCGGCCCAAAATGTCACGGATGTATCTTTTTTTGTAGTGTTTGCTTTATTATCCTTCTGTGTAATTGAGTCCGTGAGCTATATAATAAAGATTAGTGTTGAGTCAAGGGCTTGATTATTTTGCCATGATCCTAAGTGGATAAAAGAAAAGAGGAAGAAATAATAATAATAAAAAGAAACAAAGAGATCATGTGACTCTTATGGAGAGTAATGACCTCACTGTTGGAAATATGCCCTAGAGGCAATAATAAAAGCATTATTATTATATTTCCTTGTTCATGATAATTGTCTTTATTCATGCTATAATTGTGTTATCCGGAAATCGTAATACATGTGTGAATAATAGACACCAACATGTCCCTAGTAAGCCTCTAGTTGACTAGCTCGTTGATCAACAGATAGTCATGATTTCCTGACTATGGACATTGGATGTTATTGATAATGAGATTACATCATTAGGAGAATGATGTGATGGACAAGACCCAATCCTAAACATAGCACAAGATCGTATAGTTCGTTTGCCAGAGTTTTCCAATGTCAAGTATCCTTTCCTTAGACCATGAGATCGTGTAACTCCCGGATACCATAGGAGTGCTTTGGGTATACCAAACGTCACAACGTAACTGGGTGACTATAAAGGTATACTACGGGTATCTCCGAAAATGTCTGTTGGGTTGACACGGATCAAGACTGGGATTTGTCACTCCGTATGACGGAGAGGTATCACTGGGCCCACTCGGTAATGCATCATCATTATGAGCTCAAAGTGACCAAGTGTCTGGTCACGGGATCATGCATTACGGTACGAGTAAAGTGACTTGCCGGTAACGAGATTGAACGAGGTATTGGGATACCGACGATCGAATCTCGGGCAAGTAACATACCGATTGACAAAGGGAATTGTATACGGGGTTGCTTGAATCCTCGACATCGTGGTTCATCTGATGAGATCATTGAGGAGCATGTGGGAGCCAACATGGGTATCCAGATCCCGCTGTTGGTTATTGACCGGAGAGCGATCTCGGTCATGTCTACATGTCTCCCGAACCCGTAGGGTCTACACACTTAAGGTTCGGTGACGCTAGGGTTGTAGGGATATGTATATGCAGTAACCCGAATGTTGTTCGGAGTCCCGGATGAGATCCCGGACGTCACGAGGAGTTTCGGAATGGTCCGGAGGTAAAGAATTATATATAGGAAGTGCTATTTCGGCCATCGGGACAAGTTTTGGGGTCACCGGTATTGTACCGGGACCATCGGAAGGGTCCCGGGGGTCCATCGGGTGGGGCCATCTATCCCGAAGTCCCCCATGGGCTGAAGTGGGAAGGGATCCAGCCCAAAGTGGGCTGGGGCGCCACTTCCCCCTAGGGCCCATGCGCCTAGGGTGGGGAAACCCTAAGGGGGGGGGCGCCCCCTTGCTTAGGGGGCAAGCCCCCCACCCCTTGGCCGCCGCCCCCCTAGGAGATTGCATCTCCTAGGGCCAGCGCCCCCCCTAGGCCCCCTATATATAGTGGGGGGGGGAAGGGAGGGTCTCTTACCTTTGCCTTTGGTGCTTCCCTCTCCCTCTCCAACACCTCCTCCTCCTCCATAGAGCTTGGCGAAGCCCTGCCGGAGTACTGCGGCTCCATCACCACCACGCCGTCGTGCTGCTGTTGGAGCCATCTTCCTCAACCTCTCCTTCCCCTTGCTAGATCAAGAAGAAGAGACATCACGCTGATCGTACGTGTGTTGAACGCGGAGGTGCCGTCCGTTCGGCGCTAGGATCTCCGGTGATTTGGATCACGTCGAGTACGACTTCCTCATCCCCGTTCTTTGAACGCTTCCGCGCGTGATCTACAAAGGTATGTAGATGCAATCCAATCACTCGTTGCTAGATGAACTCATAGATGGATCTTGGTGAAACCGTAGGAAATTTTTTGTTTTCTGCAAAGTTCCCCAACAGTGGCATCATGAGCTAGGTCTATGCGTAGTTCTTCTTGCGCGAGTAGAACACAATTTGTTGTGGGCGTAGATGTTGTCAACTTTCTTGCCGCTACTATTCTTATCTTGCTTCAACGGTATTGTGGGATGAAGCGGCCCGGACCAACCTTACACGTACGCTTATGTGAGACCGGTTCCACCGACTGACATGCACTAGTTGCATAAGGTGGCTGGCTGGTATCTGTCTCTCCCACTTTAGTTGGAGCGGATTCGATGAAAAGGGTCCTTATGAAGGGTAAATAGAAGTTGAGAAATCACGTTGTGGCTTTCACGTAGGTAAGAAAACGTTCTTGCTAGAACCCTATTGCAGCCACGTAAAACTTGCAACAACAATTAGAGGACGTCTAACTTGTTTTTGCAGCAAGTGTTCTGTGATGTGATATGGCCAAAGTTGTGATGAATGATGAATGATATATATGTGATGTATGAGATCATGTTGTTGTAATAGGAATCATGACTTGCATGTCGATGAGTATGGCAACCGGCAGGAGCCACAGGAGTTGTCTTTATTTTTTGTATGACCTGCGTGTCATTGAGAAACGCCATGTAAATTACTTTACTTTATTGCTAAACGTGTTAGCCATAGTAGTAGAAGTAATAGTTGGCGAGCAACTTCATGGAGACATGATGATGGAGACACGATGATGGAGATCATGATGATGGAGATCATGGTGTCATGCCGGTGACAGGATGATCATGGAGCCCCAAGATGGAGATCAAAGGAGCTATGTGATATTGGCCATATCATGTCACTATTATTATTTGATTGCATGTGATGTTCATCATGTTTTGTACATCTTGTTTACTTAGAACGACGGTAGTAAATAAGATGATCCCTCATAATAATTTCAAGAAAGTGTTCCCCCTAACTGTGCACCGTTGCGACAGTTCGTTGTTTCGAAGCACCACGTGATGATCGGGTGTTAGATTCCAACGTTCACATACAACGGGTGTAAGACAGATTTACACATGCAAACACTTAGGTTGACTTGACGAGCCTAGCATGTACAGACATGGCCTCGGAACACAGAAGACCGAAAGGTCGAGCATGAGTCGTATAGAAGATACGATCAACATGAAGATGTTCACCGATGTTGACTAGTCCGTCTCACGTGATGATCGGACACGGCCTAGTTAACTCGGATCATGTTATATTTGATGACTGGAGGGATGTCTATCTAAGTGGGAGTTCATTATATAATTTGATTAGATGAACTTAATTATCATGAACTTAGTCTAAAATCTTTACAATATGTCTTGTAGATCAAATGGCCAATGTTGTCCTCAACTTCAACGCGTTCCTAGAGAAAACCAAGCTGAAAGACGATGGCAGCAACTATACGGACTGGGTCCGGAACCTGAGGATCATCCTCATAGCTGCCAAGAAAGAATATGTCCTACAAGCACCGCTAGGTGACGCATCCGTCCCACAGAACCAAGACGTTATGAACGCTTGGCAGACATGTGCTGATGACTACTCCCTCGTTCAGTGCGGCATGCTTTACAGCTTAGAGCCGGGGCTCCAAAAGCGTTTTGAGAGACATGGAGCATATGAGATGTTCGAAGAGCTGAAAATGGTTTTTCAAGCTCATGCCCGGGTCGAGAGATATGAAGTCTCCGACAAATTCTTCAGCTGTAAGATGGAGGAAAATAGTTCTGTCAGTGAGCACATACTCACTATGTCTGGGTTACATAACCGCTTGACTCAGCTGGGAGTTAATCTCCCGGATGATGCGGTCATTGACAGAATCCTCCAGTCGCTTCCACCAAGCTACAAGAGCTTTGTGATGAACTTCAATATGCAGGGGATGGAAAAGACCATTCCTGAGTTATTTTCAATGCTGAAATCAGCAGAGGTAGAAGTCAAGAAGGAACATCAAGTGTTGATGGTGAATAAAACCACTAAGTTCAAGAAGGGCAAGGGTAAAAAGAACTTCAAGAAGGACGGCAAGGGAGTTGCCGCGCCCGGCAAGCAAGCTGCCGGGAAGAAGCCAAAGAATGGACCCAAGCCCGAGACTGAGTGCCTTTATTGCAAGGGAAGTGGTCACTGGAAGCGGAACTGCCCCAAATACTTAGCGGACAAGAAGGCCGGCAAAACAAAAGGTATATGTGATATACATGTAATTGATGTGTACCTTACCAGTACTCGTAGTAGCTCCTGGGTATTTGATACCGGTGCAGTTGCTCACATTTGTAACTCAAAGCAGGAGCTGCGGAATAAGCGGAGACTGGCAAAGGACGAGGTGACGATGCGCGTCGGGAATGGTTCCAAGGTCAATGTGATCGCCGTCGGCACGCTACCTCTATATTTACCTTCGGGATTAGTTTTAAACCTTAATAATTGTTATTTAGTGCCAGCTTTGAGCATGAACATAGTATCGGGATCTCGTTTAATTCGAGATGGCTACTCATTTAAATCCGAGAATAATGGTTGTTCTATTTATATGAGAGATATGTTTTATGGTCATGCTCCGATGGTGAATGGTTTATTCTTAATGAATCTCGAGCGTAATGCTACACATGTTCATAGTGTGAATACCAAAAGATGTAAGGTTGATAATGATAGTCCCACATACTTGTGGCACTGCCGCCTCGCTCACATAGGTGTCAAACGCATGAAGAAGCTCCATGCAGATGGAGTTTTAGAGTCTCTTGATTATGAATCATTTGACACGTGTGAACCATGCCTCATGGGTAAAATGACCAAGACTCCGTTCTCAGGAACAATGGAGCGAGCAACCAACTTATTGGAAATCATACATACTGATGTGTGCGGTCCAATGAGTGTTGAGGCTCGCGGTGGCTATCGTTATGTTCTCACCCTCACTGATGACTTGAGTAGATATGGGTATGTCTACTTAATGAAACACAAGTCTGAGACCTTTGAAAAGTTCAAGGAATTTCAGAGTGAGGTTGAGAATCAACGTGACAGAAAAATCAAGTTTTTGCGATCAGATCGTGGAGGAGAATACTTGAGTCACGAATTTGGCACACACTTAAGAAAATGTGGAATAGTTTCACAACTCACGCCGCCTGGAACACCTAAGTGTAATGGTGTGTCCGAACGTTGTAATCGCACTCTATTAGATATGGTGCGATTTATGATGTCTCTTACCGATTTACCGCTATCTTTTTGGGGCTATGCTTTAGAGACTGCCGCATTCACTTTAAATAGGGCTCTGTCGAAATCCGTTGAGAGGACACCGTATGAATTATGGTTTGGGAAGAAACCTAAGCTGTCGTTTCTAAAAGTTTGGGGATGCGATGCTTATGTCAAGAAACTTCAACCTGAAAAGCTCGAACCCAAGTCGGAAAAATGCGTCTTCATAGGATATCCTAAAGAAACTATTGGGTATACCTTCTACCTCAGATCCGAAGGCAAGATCTTTGTTGCCAAGAATGGGTCCTTTCTAGAAAAAGAGTTTCTCTCGAAAGAAGTAAGTGGGAGGAAAGTAGAACTTGATGAAGTATTACCTCTTGAACCAGAAAAAGGCGCAACTCAAGAAAATGTTCCTGAGGTGCCTGCACCGACTAGAGAGGAAGTTAATGATGATGATCAAGATACTTCTGATCAAGCTCCTACTAAAATTCGTAGGTCCACAAGGACACGTTCCGCACCAGAGTGGTACGGCAACCCTGTCTTTGAAATCATGTTGTTAGACAATGGTGAACCTTCGAACTATGAAGAAGCGATGGCGGGCCTGAATTCCGACAAATGGCTAGAAGCCATGAAATCCGAGATAGGACCCATGTATGAAAATGAAGTATGGACTTTGACTGACTTGCCTGTTGAACGACGAGCCATAGAAAATAAATGGATGCGGATGGTAATGTGACCATCTATAAAGCTCAGCTTGTCGCTAAGGGTTATCGACAAGTTCAAGGGGTTGACTACAATGAGACTTTCTCACCGGTAGCGAAGCTAAAGTCCGTCCGAATCATGTTAGCAATTGCCGCATTCTATGATTATGAGATATGGCAAATGGACATCAAAACGGCATTCCTTAATGGTTTCCTTAAGGAAGAATTGTATATGATGCAACCGGAAGGTTTTGTCGATCCTAAGAATGCTAACAAGGTGTGCAAGCTCCAACGCTCGATTTATGGACTGGTGCAAGCATCTCGGAGTTGGAACATTCGCTTTGATGAGATGATCAAAGCGTTTGGGTTTACGTAGACTTATGGAGAAGCCTGCGTTTACAAGAAAGTGAGTGGGAGCTCTATAGCATTTCTCATATTGTATGTAGATGACATACTTTTGATGGGAAATGATATAGAACTCTTGGACAACATTAAGGCCTACTTGAATAAGAGGTTTTCAATGAAGGACCTTGGAGAAGCTGCATATATATATCAGGCATCAAGATCTATAGAGATAGATCAAGACGCCTCATAGGTCTTTCACAAAGCACATACCTTGATAAGATATTGAAGAAGTTCAATATGGATCAGTCTAAGAAGGGGTTCTTGCCTGTGTTGCAAGGTGTGAAATTGAGCTCAGCTCAATGTCCGACCACGGTAGAAGATATAGAAGAGATGAGTGTCATCCCCTATGCCTCAGCCATAGGTTCTATTATGTATGCCATGATGTGTACCAGACCTGATGTAAACCTAGCCGTGAGTTTGGTAGGAAGGTACCAAAGTAATCCCGGCAAGGAACACTGGACAGCGGTCAAGAATATCCTGAAGTACCTGAAAAGGACTAAGGAAATGTTTCTCGTCTATGGAGGTGACGAAGAGCTCGTCGTAAAGGGTTACGTCGACGCCAGCTTCAACACAGATCTGGATGACTCTAAGTCACAAACCGGATACGTGTATATTTTGAATGGTGGGGCAGTAAGCTGGTGCAGTTGCAAGCAGAGCGTCGTGGCGGGATCTACATGTGAAGCGGAGTACATGGCAGCCTCGGAGGCAGCGCATGAAGCAATTTGGGTGAAGGAGTTCATCACCGACCTAGGAGTCATACCCAATGCGTCGGGGCCAATCAAACTCTTCTGTGACAACACTGGAGCTATTGCACTTGCCAAGGAGCCCAGGTTTCACAAGAAGACAAGGCACATCAAGCATCGCTTCAACTCCATTCGTGAAAATGTTCAAGATGGAGACATAGATATTTGTAAAGTACATACGGACCTGAATATAGAAGATCCGTTGACTAAACCTCTCCCTAGAGCAAAACATGATCAACACCAGAATTCCATGGGTGTTCGATTCATCACAATGTAACTAGATTATTGACACTAGTGCAAGTGGGAGACTGTTGGAAATATGCCCTAGAGGCAATAATAAAAGCATTATTATTATATTTCCTTGTTCATGATAATTGTCTTTATTCATGCTATAATTGTGTTATCCGGAAATCGTAATACATGTGTGAATAATAGACACCAACATGTCCCTAGTAAGCCTCTAGTTGACTAGCTCGTTGATCAACAGATAGTCATGGTTTCCTGACTATGGACATTGGATGTCATTGATAACGAGATCACATCATTAGGAGAATGATGTGATGGACAAGACCCAATCCTAAACATAGCACAAGATCGTATAGTTCGTTTGCTAGAGTTTTTCCAATGTCAAGTATCCTTTCCTTAGACCATGAGATCGTGTAACTCCCGGATACCGTAGGAGTGCTTTGGGTATACCAAACGTCACAACGTAACTGGGTGACTATAAAGGTATACTACGGGTATCTCCGAAAAGTGTCTGTTGGTTGACACGGATCAAGACTGGATTTGTCCTCCGTATGACGGAGAGGTATCACTGGGCCCACTCGGGTAATGCATCATCATTATGAGCTCAAGTGACCAAGTGTCTGGTCACGGGATCATGCATTACGGTACGAGTAAAGTGACTTGCAGGTAACGAGATTGAACGAGTATTGGGATACCGACGATCGAATCTCGGGCAAGTAACATACCGATTGACAAAGGGAATTGTATACGGGGTTGCTTGAATCCTCGACATCGTGGTTCATCCGATGAGATCATCGAGGAGCATGTGGGAGCCAACATGGGTATCCAGATCCCGCTGTTGGTTATTGACCGGAGAGCGATCTCGGTCATGTCTACATGTCTCCCGAACCCGTAGGGTCTACACACTTAAGGTTCGGTGACGCTAGGGTTGTAGGGATATGTATATGCAGTAACCCGAATGTTGTTCGGAGTCCCGGATGAGATCCCGGACGTCACGAGGAGTTCCGGAATGGTCCGGAGGTAAAGAATTATATATAGGAAGTGCTATTTCGGCCATCGGGACAAGTTTCGGGGTCACCGGTATTGTACCGGGACCACGGAAGGGTCCCGGGGGTCCACCGGGTGGGGCCTCATCCTGATCCCCCGTGGGCCTGAAGTGGGAAGGGATCCAGCCCAAAGTGGCTGGGCGCCATCCCCCTAGGGCCCATGCGCCTAGGGGGGAACCTAAGGGGGCGCCCCCTTGCTTGGGGGGCAAGCCCCCCCCCTTGGCCGCCGCCCCCTAGGAGATTGCATCTCCTAGGGCCGGCGCCCCCCTAGGCCCCCTATATATAGTGGGGGGGAGGGAAGGGCCTCTACCTTTGCCTTTGGTGCCTCCTCTCCCTCTCCAACACCTCTCCTCCTCCATAGAGCTGGCGAAGCCCTGCCGGAGTACTGCAGCTCCATCACACCACGCCGTCGTGCTGCTGCTGGAGCCATCTTCCTCAAACCTCTCCTTCCCCTTGCTAGGATCAAGAAGGAGACGTTAACGCTGATCGTACGTGTGTTGAACGCGGAGGTGCCGTCCGTTCGGCGCTAGGATCTCCGGTGATTTGGATCACGTCGAGTACGACTTCCTCATCCCCGTTCTTTGAACGCTTCCGCGCGTGATCTACAAAGGTATGTAGATGCAATCCAATCACTCGTTGCTAGATGAACTCATAGATGGATCTTGGTGAAACCGTAGGAAATTTTTTGTTTTCTGCAACGTTCCCCAACAGGAGATACTAAAGCTCCTTGAGGCAGGTATAATTTATCCCGTTGCTGATAGTAAGTGGGTAAGTCCTGTCCATTGTGTCCCTACGAAGGGAGGTATTACTGTAGTTCCTAATGATAAAGATGAATTGATTCCTCAAAGAATTATCACTGGTTATAGGATGGTAATTGATTTTCGGAAATTAAATAAGGCTACTAAAAAGGATCATTACCCCTTACCTTTTATCGATCAAATGCTAGAAAGATTATCCAAACATACACATTTCTGCTTTCTAGATGGTTATTCTAGTTTCTCTCAAATACCTGTGTCAGCCAAAGATCAATCAAAGACTAGTTTTACTTGCCCTTTTGGTACTTTTGCTTATAGACGTATGACTTTTGATTTATGTAATGCACCTGCTACCTTTCAAAGATGCATGATGGCTATATTCTCTGACTTTTGTGAAAAGATTTGTGAGGTTTTCATGGACGATTTTTTTGTCTATGGATCTTCTTTTGATGACTGCTTGAGCAACCTTGATCAAGTTTTGCAGTGATGTGAAGAAACTAATCTTGTCTTGAATTGGGAAAAGTTCCACTTTATGGTTAATGAAGGCATTGTCCTGGGGCATAAAGTTTCTAAAAGAGGTATTGAAGTTGATAAAGCCAAGGTTGATGCTATTGAAAAGATGCCATGTCCCAAGGACATCAAAGGTATAAGAAGTTTCCTTGGTCATGCCGGTTTTTATAGGAGGTTCATTAAGGACTTCTCAAAAATCTCTTGGCCTCTGACTAATTTATTACAAAAAGATATACCATTTGTCTTTGATGATGATTGTGTAGAAGCATTTGAAATACTTAAGAAAGCATTGATCTCTACACCTATTGTTCAGCCACCTGATTGGAATTTACCCTTTGAAATTATGTGTGATGCTAGTGATTATGCTGTAGGTGCTGTTCTAGGACAAAGAGTTGATAAGAAACTAAATCTTATTCAATATGCTAGTAAAACTCTAGACAATGCTCAAATAAATTATGCCACTACTGAAAAAGAATTCTTAGCAGTTGTGGGGGGGTGGGGGGGGGAAGGGAGGGTCTCTTACCTTTGCCTTTGGTGCCTCCCTCTCCCTCTCCAACACCTCCTCCTCCTCCATAGAGCTTGGCGAAGCCCTGCCGGAGTACTGCGGCTCCATCACCACCACGCCGTCGTGTTGCTGCTGGAGCCATCTTCCTCAACCTCTCCTTCCCCCTTGCTGGATCAAGAAGAAGGAGACGTCACGCTGACCGTACGTGTGTTGAATGCGGAGGTGCCGTCCGTTCGGCGCTAGGATCTCCGGTGATTTGATCACGTCGAGTACGACTTCCTCATCCCCGTTCTTTGAACGCTTCCGTGCGTGATCTACAAATGTATGTAGATGCAATCCAATCACTCGTTGCTAGATGAACTCATAGATGGATGTTGGTGAAACCGTAGGAATTTTTTTTGTTTTCTGCAACGTTCCCCAACACTCACATAGGAAGAGTATGATGAATAATAGTTATTGAGGGTTGACAAACATAGTTTTGGTCATCGTTGCAATTAATAGGAAGTAATAAAGAAAGAGAGGTCTTCACATATAAATATACTATCTTGGACATCTTTTATGATTTTGAGCACTCATTAAAATATGACATGCTAAAGAGTTGACATTGGACAAGGAAGACAACCTAATAGGTTATGTTTTCTTACATCTGAGATAAATTATATTGTCTTGGATCCTCAAACATGTTGAGCTTGCCTTTCCCCCTCATGCTAGCCAAATTCATTGCACCAAGTAGAGATACTACATGTGCTTCCAAATACCCTTAAACCAGTTTTGCCATGAGAGTCCACCATACCTACCTATGGATTGAGTAACATCCATCAAGTAAGTTGTCATCGGTGCAAGCAATAAAAATTGCTCTCTAAATATGTATGATTGATTGGTGTGGAAGGAATAAGCTTTATACGATCGTGTGATATGGAAGTAATAAAAGCGACAGACTGCATAATAAAGGTCCATATCACAAGTGGCAATATAAAGTGATGTTCTTTCGCATTAGGATTTTTTGCATCCAACCATAAAAGCGCATGACAACCTCTGCTTCCGTCTGCGAAGGGCCTATCTTTTACTTTTATCTCCTACATTGCATAAGAGTCATGGTGATCTTCACCCTTCCTTTTTATATTTTATCCTTTGGCAAGCACAATATGTTGGAAAGATCCTGGTATATATGGCTAATTGGATGTGAGTTCTCATGAACTATTACTGTTGACATTACCCTTGAGGTAAAACGTTGGGAGGCAAAAACTATAAGCCCCTATCTTTCTCTGTGTCCGATTAAAACTCCATACCCATAAGTATTGTGTGAGTGTCAACAATTGTGAAAGACTATATGATAGTTGAGTATGTGGACTTGCTGAAAGGCTCTTATACATTGACTCTTTCCTATGTTATGATAAATTGCAATTGCTTCAATGACTGAGATTATAGTTTGTTAGTTTTCAATGAAGTTTACGATTCATACTTGATATCGTGATTGAATTATTACTCTAGCATAAGATATCATATGACAAGAATTATATAAGTTGCTGCTCTAAGAATGATCATGATGCCCTCATGTCCGTATTTTATTTTTATCGACACTTTCATCTCTAAACATGTCGACATATTTTTCGATTTTGGCTTTTCGCTTGAGGACAAGCGAGGTCTAAGCTTGGGGGAGTTGATACATCCATTTTGCATCATGCTTATACATCAATATTTATTGCATTATGGGCTGTTATTACACATTATGTCACAATACTTATGCCTATTCTCTCTTATTTTACAAGGTTTACATAAAGAGGGAGAATGCCGGCAGCTGGGATTCTGGCTGGAAAAGGATAAAATATTAGAGACCTATTCTACACAGCTCCAAAAGTCCTGAAACTTCACGGATGATGTTTTCCAAATATATAAAAAACATTGAGCGCAAGAACTTCACCAGGGGGGCCACACCCTGCCCACGAGGGTGGGGGCGCGCCCTACCCCCTAGGCGCGCCCCCTACCTCATGGGCCCCCTGGTGGCCCTCCAGTGACCATCTTCTGCTATATGGACTCTTTCGATGGGAAAAAAAATCATAAGCCATCTTCTCGGATGAAAGTCCGCCGCCACGAGGCGGAACCTTGGCGGAACCAATCTAGGGGTCTGGCGGGGCTGTTCTGCCGGGGAAACTTCCCTCCCGGAGGGGGAAATCATCACCATCGTCATCACCAACGCTCCTCTCATCGGGAGAGGGAAATCTCCATCAACATCTTCATCAGCACCATCTCATCTCAAAACCCTAGTTCATCTCTTGTATCCAATTCTTGTCTCCAAGTCCGGGATTGGTGCTAGTAGGTTGCTAGTAGTGTTAATTACTCCTTGTAGTTGATGCTAGTTGGTTTAATTGGTGGAAGATCATATGTTCAGATCCTATATGCATATTAATACCCCTCTGATTATGAACATGTTTATGCTTTGTGAGTAGTTACTTTTGTTCCTGAGGACATGGGAGAAGTCTTGCTATTAGTAGTCATGTGAATTTGGTATTCGTTCGATATTTTGATGAGATGTATGTTGTCTCTCCTCTAGTGTTGTTATGTGAACGTCGACTACATGACACTTCACCATTATTTTTGCCTAGAGGAAGGCATTGGGAAGTAATAAGTAGATGATGGGTTGCTAGAGTGACAGAAGCTTAAACCCTAGTTTATGCGTTGCTTCGTAAGGGGCTGATTTGGATCCATATGTTTCATGCTATGGTTAGGTTTACCTTAATAATTTTGTTGTATTTGCGGATGCTTGCAGTAGAGGTTAATCATAAGTGGGATGCTTGTCCAAGTAAGGGCAGCACCCAAGCACTGGTCCACCCACATACCAAATTATCAAAGTATCGAACGCGAATCATATGAACGTGATGAAAACTAGCTTGACGATATTCCCATGTGTCCTCGGGAGCGCTTTACATCATATAAGAGTTTGTCCAAGCTTGTCCTTTGCTACAAAAAGGATTGGGCCACCTTGCTGCACCTTATTTACTTTCGTTACTTGTTGTTCGTTACAAATTATCTTATCACAAAACTATCTGTTACCACTTATTTCAGTACTTGCAGAAAATACCTTGCTGGAAACCGCTTATCATTTCCTTCTGCTCCTCATTGGGTTCGACACTCTTACTTATTGAAAGGACTACGATAGATACCCTATACTTGTGGGTCATCAGGGGGGGCTTGGGGCAGGAGCCCAAGTGGGATTCGGCCCCACTTGGGGCGCCTCCTGGCTGCCTCCCCTCTGTTGGAAATATAAGCAATTTATCATATGATTTTATTAATGAAAATACTAGATAAAGCATGACTAAAATAGCAGAGATAAAGCAAGTCATGCAATCTGACAAAGAGAAGGTAAGTAACATATGCAAATATGAACTAGAACCGAACATATCTAGAGCAGACAATAGAGCAAGTTGCATATATGAAGTAGAACTTAACATATCTAGGGCAGACACTTGAATAAGGAACTGTGGCAAGATCTCTAACAGGAAGAGCAAGAACACATACGAGACAGCAACAACAGCAGCACTGGACTTGGGGTCAGTGTCCTCGCCAGCCATGTCGTCGAGGAGGTTGTCGACGTCGGGGAAGAAGTCGTCGTCGGGAAGTAGTCGTCGGAGTCCGGGACATCCGTGACGAAGAAGGCAGTAGTTGCATGGAGCACTCCCCAAAAACTTTATCACTCTTCTCCCGTACAGGACTCAAAGAGGTGCCATTTCGGAGGCCTACTGTCCCGACTCGCGCTGCACGCCGCAAGCTGGGCTGAGGAAGACAACAACATCTCAGAGATTGGAACCGGTGGCATGAGGAAGAAGAAGTTCTGGTGTGCCTCTTTGAGAGGAGCGACCCCCTTTTATAGGCGCAAGTGAAGGAGGCGAGAGGCTGCGTCGGGAGCTGAAGGGAACGAGGGAGACGAAAAGAACATGTAGCAGCCAAAGGGTGCAGCGTTCGTATTCAGTATCCACTACAACAAAAACTTTCCAGCTCCCGAGTGACCTTTCTGTCGGATTACAAGTTCCGGCAAACCCTTAAGAGGTTCGAACTCTGGGGTGCGCACGAAGAACACTCTCTCCCCGACTCGGTCGCTCAACGATTCCACGGCCTAGCTTGATGAACCCAAAGAACAAGAGACATGGGGGTTTATACTGGTTCGGGCCACCTTGCGGTGTAATACCGTACTCCAGTTTGTGGGTGGATTGCCTCGAGGGGCTGAGGATGAACTAGTATAGTGGATGGGCAGCCTCAGGAGGTGAGGTGTTCTCAAGCTCGATGAGCTGGTGGTTTGGAGGGTGATCTCAATGATCCGCCCCTTCTACGGTGGTGGCTAGGTCCTATTTATAGTGGCCTTGGTCCTCTTCCCAAATGTTTAGGCAGGAAGGGATCCCACAACGGCCAAGTTTGAAGGGGGACAACTAGTACAAGCTATCCTGACAAAAGTAGTCTTCGCCTGCCAAAGGCTCTGGTGGTGACGCTGCTGTGGTCTCCGTGATGACCTTCGTCCTGCCATCCTGCTGGTCTTGGTCTTATTACACATATATGGAAACCTTTGCCTCATTCCCCGGGACCCCGCACCTGCTCTTGCCTCCTTAGCACCAAAGAGGAAACTGGTACACTGCGCCCGCTGGCGCCAGCCTGGCCTTGGTTCTCATGGCTCACATCACGCGAACCTCGCGAGGTGCCCCTTGCATAGATATCTCCGCTCATCGGGAGCCAGCCTAGTGAGGCTGCCCCTAGGGAGGTCTTGGTGTCGTCCACCTCGCGAGGCTCGGCCCCTCGCGAGGGTCTTGAGTTGTTGCTGCTGAAGATGGGCCGTACTGGGCCATTGATGGTGCCACGCCACGGGCCGCAGGCAGGCAAGTCTGGGTACCCCCATTCCTAGGACGCAGATAGTAGCCCCCGGGCTCAAGGCGCGCTTGAGCTTGGCTTCAAGGCGAAGCCAGAGGGAAAGTGCGAAGCGCCGCGGGCCCCAACCGCATGCGGCCTTGGTCGACGCGTGGTGATTGATGGGACGTGGGTGCCTCCACTTCCCCATGTTGCCTCTGCAACCGCCCGACTTGACGAGACGCCACTGCATGCAGGAGAAAATCATCATTACATGTGATCATGGAGGCTGGCGATTGGCCTCCTTCTGGCTATAAATGAGGGGAGGGGCAGAGCCCCCTCGCTCATCTCTGCCTCCTCGCCGATTGCTCCTTCTTCTTTCTCTTCGCCTCGACGCCTTGCTGCAGTCCCATGGCGCCCACGAAGAGGTTTTCGGCCGCGGAGAAGGGGAAGGATCGCCAGGAGGGGCCCGGTTTGCCACCGCCCAAGAGGGGGCGGGGCCGTCCCTGTAAGCACGCCGTGACCCCTTCCGTGGCTCCTTGGGGGCGCGGTCGCACTCCTTCGAGGACTGGCGTCGTCCTCGGCGGCCGCAGCGGCGTCTCCTCCCATGGTGAGGGCTGCTCTAGGCGGAGCGGCCCTTGCGCCGAGGGAAGGCGTGCCGTGGTCGCCGGCCTCCTCGGCCACACTTCCATTCATCGAAGGTGCTCCCGGAGTTCGTCGTGTGGTCGGAGAGTCTGGCTGGTACTTGGCTCCAGCTTCCGCGCTCCTTTGCTGGCGAGCTGCTGGCCCGGTGTCTTGACGGCCTCTGGCTGCAGGCCGAAGGTTGCTGTAGCAAGGCCTCGTGGGTCGGGGTAGAGGTCTCCGTCGTGGGCAACGTGGCCCTGGCCCGCGGCTGACAGACGTTTGCCCGCGCGCGTGGCCTGAGCGGGCGGTGTACCCTCCACTTCAAGTATGATGGCGCCGCGACTCTCTTTGTGAGGGCGTTTGGGGAAGGTGGTCGTCGCGTAGGGTGTTGCCCCGAAGACAACGGCGGCGACGGTGATCACGGTCTGGGCGACGGCCGTGACGAGGCTGAGGGCGAGCTTTCCCTTGGTGATGACCGCGGTTTGCCCAACGGCGGCAGCTTCTCCACCAGCGAGAGCACCAGCAGCGGCGGCTACGACCAGCCGCCTCGTCGCCGGGCCCGCTTCGAGGACGGTGGCGGGTCGTCCCGCCGTCGCGTGGTGGTGAAGCGCGAGAGGGGCTTAGATTGAGCTGAGTCTGGAGGCCCTCGGAGCCGTGCCTCGTCAGGTGCCGCGGTCGTGCGGGCCGCTTTTGTTTGACCTTTCCTTTCTTCCTGCATTTTGAAAAAGGTAGATGGCCCTGCTGGGGCATTTAATGAACTGCTGGGGCGTGTAATGAACTGTGATCTCTATGCTGCTATGTTATGCTTATTGCTTGATACGTCTCCAATGTATCTATAATTTTTGATTGCTCCATGCTATTGTATTATCTATTTTGGATGTCAATGGGCTTTATTTTACACTTTTATATCATTTTTGGGACTAACCTACTAACGGGAGGCCCAACCCAAATTGCTGTTTTTTTTGCCTATTTTAGGGTTTCGAAGAAAAGGAATATCAAACCGAGTCCAAACGGAATGAAACCTTTGGGACTGTGATTTTCTCAACAAACGTGATCCAGGAGACTTGGAGTGGGCGTCAAGAAACATGGGAGGAAGGCACGAGGCAGGGGGGCGCGCCTACCCCCTGGACGCGCCCTCCACCCTCGTGGGCCCTCTGTTGCTCCACCGACGTACTTCTTCCTCCTATATATATCCACATACCCCCAAACATCCGAGAGCACCACGAAAACCTAATTCCACCACCGCAACCTTCTGTACCCGAGAGATCCCATCTTGGGGCCTTTTTCGGAGCTCCACCGGAGGGGGGCATTGATCACGAAGGGCCTCTACATCAACTCCATGGCCTCTCCGGTGATGTGTGAGTAGTTTACTTCAGACCTACGGGTCCACAGTTATTAGCTAGATGGCTTCTTCTCTCTCTTTGGATCTCAATAAAAAGTTCTCCTTGATCTTCTTGGAGATCTATTCAATGTAATCTTCTTTTGCAGTGTGTTTGTCGAGATCCGATGAATTGTGGGTTTATGATCCAGATTATCTATGAACAATATTTGATTCTCCTCTGAATTCTTTTATGTATGATTGGTTTATCTTTGCAAGTCTCTTTGAATTATCGGTTTGGTTTGGCCTATTAGATTGATCTTTCTTGCAATGGGAGAAGTGCTTAGCTTTGGGTTCAATCTTGCGGTGCTCGATCCCAGTGACAGAAAGGGAACCGACACGTATTGTATTGTTGCTATCAAGGATAAAAAGATGGGGTTTATATCATATTGCATGAGTTTATCCCTCTACATCATGTCATCTTCCTTAAAGCATTACTCTGTTCTCATGAGCTTAATACTCTAGATGCATGCTGGATAGCGGTCGATGTGTGGAGTAATAGTAGTAGATGCAGAATCGTTTCGCTCTACTTGTCACGGACGTGATGCCTATATACATGATCAGACCTAGATATTCTCATAACTATGCTCAATTCTATCAATTGCTCGATAGTAATTCATTTATCCACCGTAATACTTATGCTCTTTAGAGAAGCCACTAGTGAAACCTATGGCCCCCGGGTCTACTTACATCATATTAATCTTCCAGTACTTAGTTATTTCCTTTGCCGTTTATTTTACTTTGCATCTTTATTTATCTTTAGCGTGGGACTTGAGCGTGATCTCCTACTGGATTGATACCTTGGTTCTCAAAAACTGAGGGAAATACTTACACTACTTTGCTGCATCACCCTTTCCTCTTCAAGGGAAACCAACGCAGTGCTCAAGAGGTAGCAAGAAGGATTTCTGGCACCGTTGCCGGGGAGATTCGCGCCAAGTCAAGTCAAGATTTGACTCCGAACAACGAGTCATTTCAGGCGCCATTGCTATGTCAAGACATACAAAGTACCATCACAAACTCTTATCCCTCGCATTACATTATTTGCCATTTGCCTCTCGTTTTCCTCTCCCCCACTTCACCCTTGCCGTTTTTATTCGCCCTTCTTCTGTTCGTCTTTCCATTTGCTTTGATGTCTTACTTGGCTCGTTTGCTCATTTGGTTGGATTAGTTGTTTATTCATTGCTAAACAGAGAACCTAAGATTTATGGATCCTCATCCGCTTGCTAATCTTTTTAAGAGATCCAATTATGATGAACCAATTGCTAGTGAGTTTTGTGCACTAGATTATCTTTATGAAGTTTTGCTTGAAATTCGTGAATCTAAAAATTGTGATGAAGTACTTCATGGAGTGATTCCCGATGGATCTTTGAATAGAAAGCATGATTGCAATGATGATAGTATAAATTCTATTAATGTCAATTGTGCTTATAATATGCAAAACCCTAAGCTTGGGGATGCTAGTTTTGCTATGTCTACTACTTGTTGCAATGATCATGATTGGGGCGATTCTTCTTTTGATCTTGAAAATTTATTTACTCCCCATGATGAATATGAGATTGATAATAGTGTTTGCAATGATACTGAAAGTGGGTTTGGAAGAGTGTCAACTTTAGATCCCACATATTTGGATAATTTTCAATCTTATGAAGTTTTTGATAAAAGTGGGTTTGAAGAGGTCATGACTTTAGTTAATGTTAATCCCACTTTTTTGGAAGAGCATCAACTTTGCATGCATGTGGATCGTGTTGAAAATATTTTATGTGATAGCTATTTTGTTGAATTCGCTTATGATCCCACATGTAATTATTATGAGAGAGGAAAATATGGTGGTAGAAATTTTCATGTTACTAAATTACCTCTCATTATGTTGAGATTGCTATTGTTTCTTTCCGCTTCCTTGTATATGATAGTTTTTGCTTGCCTTGATAATTTTTTTACCTATAAGATGCCTATGCATAGGAAGTATGTTAGACTTAGATGTGTTTTCCACGTGTTTTATGATGTTCTCTTTGTGCTTCAATTCTTGTCTTTCATGTGAGCATCGTTGAAATCTTATGCCTAGCTATAAGGCTTTAAAGAAAAGCGCTTGTTGGGAGACAACCCAATATTTTCCCTTGCTGTTATTCAATAAATAATTTATCTAGACTCTGTTTTGGTTGTGTTTTTTGTGTTTAATTAGTGTTTGTGCCAAGTAGAACCGTTGGGAAGACTTGGGGAAAGTCTTTTTGATCTTGCTGTAAAAAACAGAAACTTTAGCGCTCACGAGAATCGCTGCCATTTTTATTTGGAAAGTGATATTTAGTTAATTCTTTTTTCAGATGATTAATAGATAAATTCCTGACGTCCATCAATTTATTTTAGAATTGTTGGGGTTCCAGAACTTGCGTTAGCTACAGATTACTACAGACAGTTCTGTTTTTGACAGATTCTGTTTTTCTTGTGTTGTTTGCCTATTTTGATGAATCTATGGCTAGTAAAAGAGTTTATAAACCATAGAGAAGTTGGAATACAGTAGGTTTAATACCAATATAAATAAAGAATGAGTTCATTACAGTACCTTGAAGTGGTGTTTCGCTAAGGGAGCTCACGAGATTTTCTATTTTGAGTTTTGTGTTGTGAAGTTTTCAAGTTTTCGGTAAAGATTTGATGGATTATGGAACAAAGAGTGGAAAGAGCCTAAGCTTGGGGATGCCCATGTCACCACAAGGTAAAATTCAAGGACACCAAAAAGCCTAAGCTTGGGGATGCCCCGGAAGGCATCCCCTCTTTCATCTTCGTCTATCGGTAACTTTACTTGAGCTATATTTTTATTGACCACATGATATGTGTTTTTCTTGGAGCGTCTTGTATGATTTGTGTCTTTGCTTTTTAGTTTACCACAATCATCCTTGCTGTACACACCTTTTGAGAGAGACTCACATGATTTGAAATTTATTAAAATACTCTATGTGCTTCACTTATATCTTTTGAGCTATATATTTTTTTGCTCTAGTGCTTCACTTATATCTTTTAGAGCACGGTGATGGATTTGTTTTATAGAAACTATTGTTCTCTCATGCTTCACTTATATTATTTTGAGATTCCTTTAGAACAACATGGAAATTTGCTATAATATAAAAACTTTCATACAAGTGCATTGAATACTATGAGAAGTTTGATACTTGATAATTGTTTTGAGATATGGAGATGGTGATATTAGAGTCATGCTAGTTGAGTAGTTGTGAATTTGAGAAATACTTGTGTTGAAGTTTTTGATTCCTGTAGCATGCATGTATGGTGAACCATTATGTGACGAAGTCGGAGCATGATTTATTTATTGATTGTCTTCCTTATGAGTGGCGGTCGGGGACGAGCGATGGTCTTTTCCTACCAATCTATCCCCCCTAGGAGCATGCGCGTAATACTTTGCTTTGATAACTTATAGATTTTTGCTATAAGTATGTGAGTTCTTTATGACTAATGTTGAGTCCATGGATTATACACACTCTCACCCTTCCACCATTGCTAGCCTCTCTAGTATCGCGCAACTTTCACCGGTACCATAAACCCACCATATAACTTCCTTAAAACAGCCACCATACCTACCTATTATGGCATTTCCATAGCCATTTCGAGATATATTGCCATGCAACTTTCCACCGTTCCGTTATTATGACACGCTTCATCATTGTCATATTGCTTGCATGATCATGTAGTTGACATCGTATTTGTGGCAAAGCCACCGTTCATAATTCTTCATACATGTCACTCATGCATCATTGCACATCCCGATACACCGCCGGAGGCATTCACATAGAGTCATATTTTGTTCTAAGTATTGAGTTGTAATTCTTGAGTTGTAAGTAAATAAAGTGTGATGATCATCATTATTAGAGCATTGTCCCAAGTGAGGAACGGATGATGGAGACTACGATTCCCCCACAAGTCGGGATGAGACTCCGGACGAAAAATTAAAAAAAGAGAAAAGAGGCCAAAAAGAGAAGGCCCAAATAAAAAAAATGAGAGAAAAAGAGAGAAGGGACAATGCTACTATCCTTTTTCCACACTTGTGCTTCAAAGTAGCACCATGTTCTTCATATAGAGAGTCTCCTATGATATCACTTTCATATACTAGTGGGAATTTTTCATTATAGAACTTGGCTTGTATATTCCAATGATGGGCTTCCTCAAAATGCCCTAGGTCTTCGTGAGCAAGCAAGTTGGATGCACACCCACTTAGTTTCTTTTGTTGAGCTTTCATATACTTATAGCTCTAGTGCAGCCGTTGCATGGCAATCCCTACTCACTCACATTGATATCTATTAATGGGCATCTCCATAGCCCGTTGATACGCCTAGTTGATGTGAGACTATCTTCTCCTTTTTGTCTTCTCCACAACCACCATTCTATTCCACCATAGTGCTATATCCATGGCTCACGCTAATATATTGCGTGAAGATTGAAAAAGTTTGAGAACATCAAAAGTATGAAACAATTGCTTGGCTTGTCATCGGGGTTGTGCATGATTTAAATATTTTGTGTGGTGAAGATAGAGCATAGCCAGACTATATGATTTTGTAGGGATAACTTTCTTTGGCCATGTCATTTTGAGAAGACATGATTGCTTAGTTAGTATGCTTGAAGTATTATTATTTTTATGTCAATATTAAACTTTTATCTTGAATCTTTCGGATCTGAACATTCATGCCACAATAAAGAAAAATTACATTGATAAATATGTTAGAAAGCATTCCACATCGAAAATTCTTCTTTTATCATTTACCTACTCGAGGACGAGCAGGAATTAAGCTTGGGGATTGATACGTCTCCAATGTATCTATAATTTTTGATTGCTCCATGCTATTATATTATATATTTTGGATGTCAATGGGCTTTATTTTACACTTTTATATCATTTTTGGGACTAACCTACTAACCGGAGGCCCAACCCAAATTGCTGTTTTTGCCTATTTTAGGGTTTTGAAGAAAAGGAATATCAAACGGAGTCCAAACGGAATGAAACCTTCGGGAACGTGATTTTCTCAACAAACATGATCCAGGAGACTTGGAGTGGGCATCAAGAAACAAGGGAGGAAGGCACGAGGCAGGGGGGCGTGCCCTCCACCCTCGTGGGCCCTCTGTTGCTCCACTAACGTACTTCTTCCTCCTATATATATCCACGTACCCCAAACATCCGGGAGCACCATGAAAACTTAATTCCACCGCCGCAACCTTCTGTACCCGAGAGATCCCATCTTGGGGCCTTTTCCGGAGCTCCGCCGGAGGGGGCATTGATCACGAAGGGCCTCTACATCAACTCCATGGCCTCTCCGATGATGTGTGAGTAGTTTAATTCAGACCTACGGGTCCACAGTTATTAGCTAGATGGCTTCTTTTCTCTCTTTGGATCTCAATACAAAGTTCTCCTCGATCTTCTTGGAGATCTATTCGATGTAATCTTCTTTTGCGGTGTGTTTGTCGAGATCCGATGAATTGTGGGTTTATGATCCAGATTATCTATGAACAATATTTGATTCTCCTCTGAATTCTTTATGTATGATTGGTTTATCTTTGCAAGTCTCTTAGAGTTATCAATTTGGTTTGGCCTACTAGATTGATCTTTCTTGCAATGGGATAAGTGCTTAGCTTTGGGTTCAATCTTGCGGTGCTTGATCCCAGTGACAGAAAGGGAATCGACACGTATTGTATTGTTGCCATCGAGGATAAAAAGATGGGGTTTATATCATATTGCATGATTTTATACCTCTACATCATGTCATCTTCCTTAAAGCATTACTCTGTTCTTATGAACTTAATACTCTAGATGCATGCTAGATAGCGGTCGATGTGTCGAGTAATAGTAGTAGATGCAGAATTGTTTCGGTCTACTTTTTCGCGGACGTGATGCCTATATACATGATCATACCTAGATATTCTCATAACTATGCTCAATTCTATCAATTGCTCGACAGTAATTCGTTTACCCACTGTAATACTTATGCTCTTGAGAGAAGCCACTAGTGAAACCTATGGCCCCCGGGTCTATCTTCCATCATATTAATCTTACAGTACTTAGTTATTTCCTTTGCCGTTTATTTTACTTTCCATCTTTATTTCTCTTTATCATAAAAATACCAAAAATATTATCTTATCATATCTATCAGATCTCACTCTTGTAAGTGACTGAGGGAGTCCTGGATTAGGGGGTGTTCGGATAGTCGAACTATACCTTCTGCCGGACTCCCGGGCTATGAAGATACAAGATGGAAGACTCCGTCCCGCATCCGGAAGGGACTTTCCTTGGCGTGGAAGGCAAGCTTGAAGATACGGCTGATCAGATCTACTACCATTGTAACCGACTCTATGTAACCCTAACCCTCTCCGGTGTCTATACAAACTGGAGGGTTTTAGTCCGTAGGACAACATACACATCAACAATCATACCATAGGCTAGCTTCTAGGGTTTAGCCTCTCTGATCTCGTGGTAGATCAACTCTTGTAATACCCATACCATCAATATTAATCAAGCAGGACGTAGGGTTTTACCTCCATCGAGAGGGCCCGAACCTGGGTAAAACTTCGTGTCCCCTGCCTCCTGTTACCATCCGGCCTAGATGCACAGTTCGAGACCCCCTACCCGAGATCCGCCGGTTTTGACACCGACATTGGTGGTTTCATTGAGAGTTCCTCTGTGCCGTCGTCGTCAGGCCCGATGGCTCCTACGATCATCAATGACGATGGAGTCCAGGGTGAGACCTTCCTCCCCGGACAGATCTTCGTCTTTGGCGGCTTCGCACTGCGGGCCGATTCACTTGGCCATCTAGAGCAGATCGAAAGCTACGCCCCTGGCCGTCAGGTCAGATTCGGAAGTTTAAACTACACGGCCGACATCCGCAGGGACTTGATCTTCGACGGATTCGAACCACTGCCGAGCGCGCCGCACTGTCACGACGAGCATGATCTAGCTCTGCCGCCGAACAATGCCCTGGGGGCCGCACCTGCGTCGGCTCCGACCCCTAGTTCGGAGCCGGCCACGCCGATCAAGGACGGGCGATTGAAAGCCGCCTCGGGGGCTGAGATCCCAACGGCGATCGAGCCGAACACCAGCCCCGCACTCCGCGAGACTCATGATTCCGAGGAGCCGGACTCCTCTCCGGACTCTGAACCCCCCGCGCCCCTGCCAATCGGATCCGATTGGGCGCCGGTCATGGAGTTTACTACCGCGGACATCTTTCAGCACTCGCCCTTTGGCGATATTCTGAAGAAACTAGAGTCTCTCTCTCTATCAGGAGAGCCCTGGCCGGACTACGGCCAGCAAGGTTGGGATTCGGACGATGGAGAAGTTCAAAGCCCACCCACCACCCACTTGGTAGCCACTGTCGACGATTTAACCGACATGCTCAACTTCGACTCCGACGACATTGACGGTATGGACGCCGATGAAGGAGATGATAAAGAACCAGCGCTATTGAGCCCTGGAGCGCCACCTCGTCATACGACGTATACATGGTGGACGCACCAAAAGATGACGACGAGGAGCGGAGGGATGCACCGAAGGATTGTTTCATCGAAAATCAGTCAAAGCGGCAACGCAAGCGCCGCCCCAAAACCCGCCTCGACAGAAATAGCGATCACACAGACCCAGCGTTGGAGCAGGGCGAACCGCTGCCGAACAATGGCAATCCGGATAATCAAACTGAACAAACAAATCCTATCAGGGATAATGGTCCGGACGACATAACGCCGGACAGGCACCCGGAGCAGCAGAATGCCCGTAAAAGGCTCGTTGCCACCGCGAGGAGCCTTAAAAAGCAGAAGCGAAGGCTCAAGGCCGCGCAAGACAGGCTCCAATTCAGATGCAGCAAGATACTCAACACCGTAGCAAGGTACGACGACAATCGCCCCTCCAGGAGCTACCCAAAGCGGAAGCTGCTACCCGAATTCGATGAGGAGGCCTCAGACCCCCCACAACCAAATATCAAAGCAGCCACCCGGTCAGATAAACGACCCCTCTACCACCGCAGAACGGCATGCAACACCGCTCACAATACAACACGCGACCCATGCGAGGGCTCGCACCCAAAGGAGAGTGCAACAAGATCCATCTATGGACCACGCAAGCGCGCCCCAGCATACAATGCAACACAACAAACACCCGAACAACGCGGCATACCCAGCTACAGGGGTGCCGCACACCCCCTATGTTTCACCGATGAGGTGCTGGACCACGAATTCCCAGAGGGATTCAAGCCCGTAAACATAGAGGCATACAACAGAACAACAGACCCTGGGGTCTGGATTGAGGACTATATCCTCCATATACATATGGCTCGAGGGGATAATCTCCATGCCATCAAGTACTTACCTCTCAAACTCAAAAGGCCAGCTCGTCACTAGCTCAAAGGCCTCCCCGAAAGCTCTATTGGAAGTTGGGAAGAGCTCGAAGACGCCTTTCGGGCAAACTTTCAAGGACGTATGTCCGACCTCCGGATGCGGACGACCTGAGTCACATAACTCAACAGCCCAGAGAGTCAGCCCGAAAGCTTTGGAATAGGTTTCTTACTAAAAAGAACCAGATTGTCGACTGTCCGGACGCCGAAGCCTTAGCGGCTTTCAAGAACAGCGTCCGCGACGAATGGCTCGCTAGACACCTCGGCCAAAACAAGCCGAGAACGATGGCCGCATTAACAAACCTCATGACCCGCTTTTGCGCGGGTGAGGGCAGCTGGCTAGCCAGATGCAGCACCAACGACCCCAGTACATCTGAAGTTAGAGATGGAAATGGGAAATCACGGCGCAACAGCAATAACAAACGCCAGAATAAAGAAGACAACACTAAGGGCACGACAGTAAACGCCGGATTCAAAGTCCCTCGGGCAAACCAAAAGCCGCCCTCCAAAGGCACCAGGGATGAACTGTCCAGCCTCAACAAAATCCTGGATCAAGGTTGTCAGATCCATAGTACCCCTAGCAAACCTGCTAATCATACCCACAGAGAATGTTGGGTCTTCAAGCAGTCCGGCAAGCTTAACGCCATACACAAGGGGGAGGATACACCAAGTGAAGACGAGGACGACCCTCCCAAGCAAGACAAGGGGGGACAAAAGAAATTTCCACCCGAAGTCAAAACAGTAAACGTGTTACACGTGATCAAGAGAAAAAACAATGCGGCACTCCCTGAAAAATATACCCAAGTGCTTGTCACCGCGAAGTCCTGCCACTGGTCGTCCCAACCGATCACCTTCGACCATCACGATTACGCATCAAGTACCCGGCATGCAGGATGGGCTGCCCTGGTATTAGACCCAGTAATTGGCGGATACCACTTCACACGAGTCTTGATGGATGGCGGCAGTAGCCTAAACCTAATATATCAAGATACAATCCGCGGGATGGGGTTAGACCCAACACAAATTCGCCATAGCAATACTACCTTTAAAGGAGTAACGCCAGGCCTAGGGGCTCGTTGTACGGGCTCCCTCCTACTACAAGTTATATTTGGCTCCCCCGATAACTTCCGTCGCGAGCATTTAACTTTCCACGTCGCTCCGTTTAAAAGTGGCTATCAAGCACTACTCGGACGCGAAGCTTTCGCTCACTTTAATGCAATACCACACTACGCCTCCCTAACACTCAAGATGCCCGGTCCTCGTGGCATCATTTCAGTGCACGGAAGTATCAAGCGATCTCTGCGCGCCAAAGAGAGTGAGGCTGCCTTGGCAGCCGCACAATAAAGGCGCCCGGACCAGCAAAAGCATCCAATAGGTCGTCAAGACCTTAGTCACAACTAATCAAGTCCGGCGCCTCTACTCATATCGAATAAACGGTCACACCCCTATCTTTCAAAAGTACACGGGGCTCAACACACGTAGACGAGTGGCAATTTCTTCTTATCTTGAATTATACATGGTTTCTTTAGAAAACTATCCTTTTGCACGACAACCTTTTCACCTAAATTCCTCTCTTTTACAGATGATCATCGTGCTACACCCGTCCAGGATACGGCACAACGGAGACACAGGCGCAGACGTGCAGCAGGGACCCGACCCAAGGATTCTTTTTAGATTAAGACCCTGCGTAAACCTTTTTTACTGTCTCTTGTTGATACATATCCACTGTTGATTAGGATGCTGACGTCTTGGCATGTGGCCACGCCAGAACAATGCACGTACCTAGACACAAGGGGCTTCTTACAAAGGCCATTCTTCAGGCCCGGTTTATACCACAAAGACCGAATACCTTAGGGAGTGTTCGGCGTCGCGAGTTTAGCTCTATATGCATCAGCTCCGAATCATTGTCTTTGGTTAAATGTTGGGTTTGCCCGGCTCCTGCGTTTTGGTGCCTTACGTTCCGCTTTACCGGCTAAGGTAGCACCAGGAGAACTACTGCGATTGTGCCCTGGTTTATCCGGACAAGCACCTCAGTAGAGAAAGCCGAAAACTGACTGTCATGATCTAGCGTGAGACTGGTCAACCACTCGATGACTCATGGGAATGTTAGAATTCCTTTGCTTTAACGAAGGGCCGCTTTCCGGCCAGGCATATACGCACCTCGGGATCGGGAGAGTGCGGAGCCACCAGGGGCTATCTAGTAGCCCCACTGTCAAACTCCTATGGCTAAGTGAAAGTGTTAAAGCATTATAGTCTGGTAGCCTCGCTCGCTCCGCTATCACCTCCTTAATAGGACCAAGACGTTGGGTTAAGTGTGAACGCGTGTTTCTGCGAACACCTCTGCATTATATGCGTGGGGGTTGAAGCCGACGACTGCAATCTTTCAGGTTATACTCATGTATACATAAACGGCCGCCCAGGAGGCATCACATTACTTTCAGGCAAAAGTATAAGAGTAGCCTCATAAAAATTTATAAAAGCATTTCGCTTACAATGAGATTACATGTCACTCAAACATAATATTTTTTGAGCACTGGGTCTCTATCAAACGAGCATCCTCAAGTACTTCCTCAAAGTAGTGCTCAGCAGCCCTTCGACCTATGGCCGAATCCTGCGCTGCAACAGTGGTAGCATCCATCTCTGCCCAGTACGCTTTAGCACGGGCAAAGGCCATCCGTGCGCCTTCTATGCACGCCGACCTCTTCATCGCATTTATGCGCGGCACCACATCGAGGACCTGCTGCACCAAGCTGAAATAGCTGCTCGGTTTTGACCTTCCAGGCCATAGCTGATCCACAACAGACCTCATGGAGAGTCCGGACAACCTATTCAGTTCGGCCCATTCGGCTAATTGGTCCGTCAACGAAAGAGGATGCTCGGGAGAAAGGAATTGCTTCCAAAACAGCTGGTCTACTTCTCGGTCCGTATGACTCTGGAAGTACTTGGCCGCATCAGCAGCGCTCGCCGCCAAATCCATATACGCATCCTCCGAACTTCACAGCCGATCCAGAGGGGCATACCGTGGATCTCCGTACTTCCTCTGCAGCATAAAGGACTTCCCGGCTACAATATCCCCGGCTTCCCGCAGCTCCTCCCTCTTCGCCCTCATAGCAGAGCGGAGGTCTTTTCCCATTATAGCAGCCTTCTCAAGGTCCGATGCCTTTGCCTGGTTTTTCTTTTCAAGAGCCCGGCAAAGGTCTACGACGGCTTTTAACTCTATGGCCATATTGGCTATTTTCTTCTGGCTCTCGCCATGTGTGGCCTTCTCGGCTCGCAACTCTTCGGCCGCCTTCAAAGAAGCCGCATTACCCAATCTTGCTTGTTCCTTGGCTCGGGCAAGTTCCGCCCGCAAGGCTTCAACAGTGGCAGCTCCATCTGCAGTCATAACATCTTAAAAACACTGGCATCATACTCTTCCTATTTTGCGTTTTCCAGACAAGGATACTTACCCTGTGCCTCGTCAAGCCTTTTGTTAACAAGCTCGATGTCGGCATCTGCCACATCCAACCGCCGTTCTAAATGGGCAAACTGGCTCGTCCGGCTGGCCACCAGAGCTTCCATCTCCTGCACATAAAGGCAGTATGGTTATTACCTGGGAATATGATCCTCCGTTCGTCATCGTTTCCGACGACAACTAGAGTCCCATGGGCTACTATATACACAGGTCACACCTAGCATGTGCAGGACTATTACACATTCCTTTTTTACGTACCTCAAAGCCTGTCAGTAGACTCATAAAAGCTTCATGCAATCCGCTTTCGGCGGACGATATCCTCTCCATCACCATATTCATCAGCACACGGTGATCCTCTGAGATGGCCGCTCGCCCCACCAACTCCCTCAGAACGTCCGATCGCACACTAGACCACGCCGGACTCTTTTGTCCACTCTCTTCGGGAGCCGGACACGGGGAGCCTCGAGGATCAATAGGATCACCTTCTGGCCTCTCCGAACTCGGAGAGGCCCTCCGCGACGACACTTCAGGGTCGCCTGCTTCCGGAGCGGAGGAGTCCGGAGGAGGCGTCTCGCTCTCCATCATCTCTGGAAGAAGATCCCCTGAAGACGAGCTCATTTGAGAGGGGCTAAGGCCCGAACTGCACAAATGTATGCGGTGGTTATTTTCTAAGAAGAAAGGGATGACATATCTGTACTATTAAAGTTTTCGGGTCACTTACGACTCCCGAGAGAATTGATCCCCCCGCGGACTTTGTGCGGAAGCAGCACCCCCCAAGGTAGGGCCCCCGGCGGAAGATTTCTTCTCCCGTTTGGAAGCTTCGGCTTCCGAATTCCCGGGCGCGGTCCTTTTCCTCTTCCGGTCGTCTTCCTTCACGGAGACGCTCGCTCCCTCGGTTAGAATAGGCAGCGTTGGGGGCCCGCATCCGCCCGTATTATCCTCCACAGTGTCTTCCTTCAAGGGATCCGGGCAAGGTGCGGCCTGGAGCATCTTTTCCAATACCGGATTCTCCAAACCCTCAGGGAGGGGGGCCGAACACCGAATCAACTTCGCCTTTGCTAGCCAGTCCTGGTCGAAAAAGCAAACTCTCAGAAATAACTTCGTAACGAAGGAGAGATAATATGTTCGGCCGGAAGATTCCTTACCTGTTTGGCGGCGCGGTTACTATTCAGGCCCACGTCCTCGGTGCATTTCGGACACTCTACTTGAGGTCCGAAGAATAACTTATACATATCCTTGTGCGTCAGGCCGAGAAAATTTTGAATGGCACGCGGACCCTCGGGATTGAACTCCCACAAGCGAAGGGGCCGACGTTTGCAAGGCTGGACTTGACGGACCAGCATAACTTTTATTACCGTGACCAAACTGAGATCTTCGTCGAAGAGATCTCGAATGTGGCTTTGTAATAAGGGCACGTCCTTGGCTGGACCCCAGCTCAGTCCTCTGCTGATCCATGACATCAGTCGTGGCGGAGGGCCCGAGCGAAAAACGGGGGCGGCCGCCCACTTGGCGCTTCTAGGAGTCGTGATGTAGAACCACTCGTGTTGCCACAATGCAGACACCTCTGGGATGGAACCTTTGGGCCACGAAGCTCCTGCCATATTGCGTATTAAGGCGCCTCCACACTCTGCATGTTGCCCCTCGATCATCTTCGGCTTTACTTCAAAGGTCTTGAGACATAAACCAAAGTGGGGGGTAACCCGGAGGAAGGCCTCGCATACGACAACAAAAGTCGTGATATGCAGGAAGGAGTCCGGAGCTAGATCATGGAAGTCTAGCCCGTAATAAAACATCAAGCCCCTGATGAAAGGATCCAGTGCAAAACCTAGACCTCGAAGGAAGTGGGGGATGAACACGACGCATTCGTTGGGTTTGGGAGAGGGGACGGCCTGCCCCCGGGGAGGCAGCCGATGCGATATTTCGACGGTCAGATACCTGGCCTCTCTCAACTTTCTGATGTCCTCTTCCGAGATGGAGGAGGGCATCCATCGGCCTTGAAGGCTAGATCCGGACATGACTGAAGGTTCGGAGCACCTGACCTAAGCTTCGGGCGTTTGAGCTTGAGGTGGGGGAAGGATTCGATTGAGCACGGGAGGGAAAAGTAGAAGCTTTGCCCCTTTATAAAGAAGGATGGATATCAAGCGTCCTCCCCATGTCCGTTTGGACTTGCCTATGATCTAGGAGTCCTAGAAGCGGTTGGGTTACCCACGCCCGTGTTGATGAGAATCCCGTGATAAGGGGACACGATCTCTGCTTTAACAAGACGTGCCAAGGAAACCACCTCGCATGACACGCTGAGGTGGGTAATTGAACGACTCGGATAAAGGCTTGGTCGTGGCGTGTCGCGCCATGGAATACGTCAGCAGATTAGATTTGTGGTAATATTATTATTCTCTCTATGGCAATATGTGGAAACTTATTTTACAGAGCCGGACACTATCTTTGTGTTCAAAATCTTCTATGAAGTACTTGGAGGAGGAACCCGCCTTGCAATGCCGAAGACAATTTGCGCGCCGGACCCGTCGTCATTGAAGCCTGGTTCAGGGGCTACTGAGGGAGTCCTGGATTAGGGGGTGTTCGGATAGCCGAACTATACCTTCCGCCGGACTCCCAGGCTATGAAGATACAAGATTGAAAACTCCGTCCCGCATCCGGAAGGGACTTTCCTTGGCGTGGAAGGCAAGCTTGAAGATACGGATGATCAGATCTCCTACCATTGTAACCGACTCTATGTAACCCTAACCCTCTCCGGTGTCTATATAAACCGGAGGGTTTTAGTCCGTAGGACAACATACACATCAACAATCATACCATAGGCTAGCTTCTAGGGTTTAGCCTCTCTGATCTCGTGGTAGATCAACTCTTGTAATACCCATACCATCAATATTAATCAAGCAGGACGTAGGGTTTTACCTCCATCGAGAGGGCCCGAACCTGGGTAAAACTTCGTGTCCCCTGCCTCCTGTTACCATCCGGCCTAGACGCACTATTCGGGACCCCCTACCCGAGATCCGCCGGTTTTGACACCGATAATGACCGTGAAGGGCTTGACAACCCCTTTATCGCGTTGGTTGCGAGGTTCTTATTTGTTTGTGTAGGTGCGTGGGACTTGAGCGTGATCTCCTACTGGATTGATACCTTGGTTCTCAAAAACTGAGGGAAATACTTACGCTACTTTGCTGCATCACCCTTTCCTCTTCATGGGAAAACCAACACAATGCTCAAGAGGTAGCATTGCTCCGACGTTGTTCGTGTTCCACGTAGATGCAATATAAGGGGGTGACTTAGCTTAATACGCTCGGGGTAGTTTCCTGTCTCGGGAGGGCGCGCCTCCTGGAATCTAGTGAGGCCTCCTTGTTGCCGACTCGGGAGCCGCTGACCTCGGGAGGCATCGCAAAGCTGCAGAGTTTGTTATTTCATCTATTGGGTGCCTTACTCCTCCTTATGCGAGCCCTCAGGCATGGGCTAATCATGGCTTAGCGCACCGCGTCGCTGTACCTGTGGGGCACGGACTTAGGAGGGTGTTCCAATCACGAGCTCAATCGAGGGCACCTCGTGGAGATCAAGGGAGTCAAAGCTCTGGGGCTACATGGCTTTGGCGAGGTGTGTCCATAGTTTAGGCTAGCCCAGCACACGCACACACCTGCCTAGCCCCCCGCGCGGGGTGCACGAGGGAGAGCGTCGGGCAACTGCCGTCCTCCCTCACACAAAACAAAGAAGCGAGCGAAGAAGTAGAGGAAAAGGGGGATCAACCAAGCTATCGAGAAACACCAGAACTCCAAATTTCACAAAAAGGTTGCAACCAGCTACATAAAGCAAATGAACAGCCGTGTCTGGCACCTAGTCTAGTATTCTCACCAGCGCGGAGCTAAGTGCTGCCACTAGGACGTGGGAGGGAGCCCCGAGGCCCGAGGGCGGCACTCCGGAGACTCCAGGGCATGTACAACCCCACTGATTATTATGTGAGAGTATCACGAGCGGAGACCTTCATAGGCACTGGGCCTTGCTTCATGGGTAGAACTTCCGGAGGTGCTGGATGTTCCAGGCGTTCTGGATGGGGACCCCGTCCTGCGTCTTGATGTGCATAGTGCCAGGCCTGGAGACGCAGGCAATCCTAAACGGGCCCTGATAACCCACAAGTATAGGGGATCACAACAGTTTTCGAGGGTAGAGTATTCAACCCAAATTTATTGATTCGACACAAGGGGAGCCAAAGAATATTCTCAAGTATTAGCAGCTGAGTTGTCAATTCAACCACACCTGGAAACTTAATATCTGCAGCAAGGTATTTAGTAGCAAAGTAATATGATAGTAGTGGTAACGATAGCAAATGTAACGGTAGCAAAAGTAGTATTTTTGGTGTTTTGTAGTGATTGTAACAATAGAAACGGAAAAGTAATAAGAGAAGAACAATATATGGAAAGCTCATAGGCATTGGATCGGTGATGGAGAATTATGCCGGATGTGATCGATCATGAAACAGTCATAACCTAGGGTGACACAGAACTAGCTCCAATTTATCAATGTAATGTAGGCATGTATTCCGAATATAGTCATACGTGCTTATGGAAAAGAACTTGCATGACATCTTTTGTCCTACCCTCCCGTGGTAGTGGGGTCCTAGCGGAAACTAAGGGATATTAAGGCCTCCTTTTAATAGAGTACCGGACCAAAGCATTAACACATAGTGAATACATGAACACCTCAAACTACGGTCATCATCGGGAGTGGTCCCGACTATTGTCACTTCGGGGTTGCCGGATCATAACACATAGTAGGTGACTATAGACTTGCAAGATAGGATCAAGAACTCTCATATATTGATGAAAACATAATAGGTTCAGATCTGAAATCATGGCACTCGGGCCCTAGTGACAAGCATTAAGCATATCAAAGTCATAGCAACATCAATCTCAGAACATAGTCGATACTAGGGATCAAACCCTAACAAAACTAACTTGATTACATGATAAATCTCATCCAACCCATCACCGTCCAGCAAGCCTACGATGGAATTACTCACACACGGCGGTGAGCATCATGAAATTGGTGATGGAGGATGGTTGATGATGATGATGGCGACGGATTCCCCTCTCCGGAGCCCCGAACGGACTCCAGATCAGCCCCGAACGGAAACGTGATGAATCCTTCTCTCTGGTTTTTTTCTCCCCGAAAGTGAATATATGGAGTCAGGGTTGAGGTCGATGGAGCGTCAGGGGGCCCACGAGGCAGGGGGGCGCGCTCAGGGTGGCAGGCGTGCCCCCCACCCTCGTGGACAGGTGGAGGCCCCCCTGACGTGGATTCTTCTTCTAGTATTTTTTATATATTCCAAAATAGTTCTCCGTTGATTTTCAGGTCATTCCGAGAACTTTTATTTCTGCACAAAAATAACACCATGGCAATTCTGCTGAAAACAGCGTCAGTCCGGGTTAGCTCCATTCAAATCATGCAAGTTAGAGTCCAAAACAAGGGCAAAAGTGTTTGGAAAAGTAGATACGACAGAGACGTATCAACTCCCCCAAGCTTAAACCTTTGCTTGTCCTCAAGCAATTCAGTTGATAAACTGAAAGTGATAAAGAAAAACTTTTACAAACTCTGTTTGCTCTTGTTGTTGTAAATATGTAAAGCCAGCATTCAAGTTTTCAGCAAAGATTATGAACTAACCATATTCACAATAACATTTAGGTCTCATGTTTACTCATATCAATGACACAATCAACTAGCGAGCAATAATAATAAATCTCGGATGACAACACTTTCTCAAAACAATCATGATATGATATAACAAGATGGTATCTCGCTAGCCCTTTCTGAGACCATAAAACATAAATGCAGAGCACCTTTAAAGATCAAGGACTTACTAGACATTGTAATTCATGGTAAAAGAGATCCAGTCAAGTCATACTCAATGTAAACTAACAGTAATGATGCAAATGATAGTGGTGCTCTCCAACTGGTGCTTTTTAATAAGAGGATGATGACTCAACATAAAAGTAAATGGATAGGCCCTTCGCAGAGGGAAGCAGGGATTTGTAGAGGTGCCAGAGCTTGGTTTTGAAATAGATATGAATAATATTTTGAGCGGTATACTTTCGTTGTCAACATAACAACTGAGAGATGGCGATATCTTCCATGCTACACATATTATAGGCGGTTTCCAAACAGAATGGTAAAGTTTATACTCCCCCTCCATCGACAAGCATCAATCCATGGCTTGCTCGAAACAACGAGTGCCTCCAGCTAACAACAGTCCCGGGGGAGTTTTGTTTGCAATTATTTTGATTTGATTTGCATAAAGCATGTGACTGAGCATCCCGGTGACCGGCCATTTTCTCGTGAGTGAGGAGAGGAGTCCACTCCTCTTGAGAATAACCCGCCTAACATGGAAGATACGGACAACCCTAGTTGATACATGAGCTATTCGAGCATACAAAACATAATGTTTATTTGAAGGTTTAGAGTTTGGCACATACAAATTTACTTGGAATGGCAGGTAGATACCGTATATAGGTAGGTATGGTGGATTCATATGGAACAACTTTGGGGTTCATGGAATTGGATGCACAAGCAGTATTCCCGCTTAGTACAGGTGAAGGCTAGAAAAAGATTGGGAAGCGACCATCTAGAGAGCGACAACAGTCATGAACATGCATTAAAATTAATCAACACCGAATGCAAGCATGATTAGGATATATTGCACCATGAACACAAATATCGTAGAGGCTATGTTGATTTTGTTTCAACTACATGCGTGAACATGTGCCAAGTCAAGCCACTCGAATCATTCGAAAGAGGATACCGCCCTATCATACCACATCACAACCATTTTAATAGCATGTTGGCACGCAAGGTAAACCATTATAAACTCCTAGCTAATTAAGCATGGCATGAGCAACTATAACATCTAATTGTCATTGCAAACATGTTTATTCATAATAGGCTGAATCAGGAACGATGAACTAATCATATTTACAAAAACAAGAGAGGTAGAGTTCAAACCAGCTTTTCTCATCTCAATAAGTTCATCATATAATCATCATTATTGCCTTCCACTTGCATGACCGAATAGTGTGGATAATAATAATGGTGCACGTGCATTGGACTAAGCTGGAATCTGCAAGCATTCAATTCAAAAGAGAAGACAAGGTAATATGGGCTCTTTGTTAGATCAACAATAATGCATATGAGAGCCACTCAATCATTTTAATCATGGTATTCTCCTCTCGACCCCCAGAGAACAAGAAAAGAAATAAAACTATTTACACGGTAAAGCTCCCAACAAGCAGAAGAAGAAGGAGAAATCTTTTTGGGTTTTCTTTTAGTTTATACTACTACAGGCATGGAAAGTAAACTAGCTGAAAGCTACAACTTTTTTTTGTTTTTTCTTAAGGTTTATTAAACAAACTAGAAGAAAGCATAAAAAGGAAAATAAACTAGCATGGATGATACAATGAAAAAGTATGAGCACCGACAACTAGCATGAGTGTGTGAACATGAATGTAATGTCGGTGAGAAATACATACTCCCCCAAGCTTAGGCTTTTGGCCTAAGTTGGTCTATGGCCACGGCTGGCCTAGAGGATATCCAAAGTTGTAGTTGGGGTCCTACTGAGATGCAGCGGCTATTGCATCGTGGGCTGCAGCATGGAGGCGAGCTGTCTCGGTCCTCCTCTCATACTCATTCGCCTCTTCCCTGGTTATGACATATCCCCCTTTTGCCTGAAAGTCAAAGAAAGTAGGAGTAGGGAGAGTGACGTGATAGGTGTGTCGTCTGTCAAAGATTAGTCGGTACTGGAGAAACTGATCGTTCCTCTCAACAAACTGATGACGAACCATAGCTTCATAATCTAAATAAACACGAGGCAACTCAATATCATACCCACGTATGGGAAAATTAGCTAGACGGCTTGCATAAATTCCACCAAAGAAATCTCTATCAAATCTATTATTATGCAACCTACGTGCAATAATGGCTCCCAAATTATAATGTTTATCTCATAATACAGCACTCCTGAGAACACTGAGGTCAGGGACACACATGTGACATGCTTCATCCTTACCATTTATGCACCTACCTATGAAGAGAGCAAAATAATGTATAGGAGGAAAATGAATGCTCCCTATGGTAGGTTGTGTTATATCTCTAGATCCCCCCACAGTTATACTAGCAAGAAAATCTCTAAACTCAGATTTGCGAGGCTCACTAGTGCTGCCCCATTGTGGAAGTTTGCAAGCAGTATTAAAATCCTCGAAGTCCATAGTATAAGAATTTTCATAAAGATCAAATAGGACAGTTTGAGAATTGTGTGATGATGAAAATTCAAACCTTCTCACAAAGGAATCAGTGAGATAGTGGTATTGGCGGCACTTATCTGCCTCGAAGCTCTCAAGATCGGCATTACGCACATACATGTTAAATTCTACCTTGATTGCTGCTCGATCCATAAAGTCCTCTAACGGCCATTCACAAGCCTGCACCTGAGCTTCCCTCGGTGGTTCATCATCGGCATCGCGTATTGCGAGCCTGGGTCTTTGCTTCCTTGAAGGACCACCTTGGTACATTTTCCTAAACATATTTCTTCCTCTGAAAAATTTCTGAAATTTTTAGTAACTTCAAAATAAAAGTAAACCAAACTCAACAAAATTGATAGCAACTACTCCTACAAGTGCCTAGAGACAATATCATGCATCAAAATTACTTTTGACCACATGAATTTGACATGCAAGCTCAAGAACAGGGTCACCTAAGTAGCAAAAATATGCAATGAATAACGCACTAGAACAAAAACTAATTGGACCATTGGAGGAGTCACATACCAAAGAACAATCCCCCAAAGCAGTTTTGTGAATGGAGCTTTGAGCAAGGAGATCAAAAATGGCAGCAAGATGAGCTTGGACTCGGGTTTGAGTTGGCTAGTGATGTTTTTGGGAGGAAGATGGAGTGTGTGGTAGCTGGAATAAGTGGAGGGGAGCCACCATGGGCCCACGAGGCAGGGGCGCGCGCCCTGGACCCTTGTGGCCAGGTGCTTGCTCCCCCTGATGTGTTCCGAGTGCCAAATATTCTCAAATATTCCAGAAAAAATCATATTTAAATTTCAGGGCATTTGGAGAACTTTTATTTTCGGGGTATTTTTTATTGCATGGATAATTCAGAAAACAAACATAAATTACTATTTTTGCTTTATTTAATATAAATAACAAAAAGTAAAAAGATGGTACAGAGAGTTGTGTTTTCTAAATTCATCCATCTCATGCTCATCAAAAGGAATCCACTAACAAGGTTGATCAGGTCTTGTTAACAAACTCATTCCGAGTAACATGGGACCGGAGAATTTTCGAATAACACTAGGTTACCTCAACGGGGATATGCACATCCCCAATAATAAGAATATCATATTTCTTCTTGACAGTAGGAAGAGGAAATTCAAAACCTCAAAAATAATCGATGGAATATTTCCAATAGAGTTTATACTATGAACTTGAGGTTGTTTCCTCGGAAAGTGTACCGTATGCTCATTGCCATTAACATGAAAAGTGACACTGCCTTTGGTGCAATCAATAACAGCCCCTGCAGTATTCAAAAAGGGTCTTCCAAGAATAATAGACATACTATCGTCCTCGGGAATATCAAGAATAACAAAGTCCGTTAAAATAGTAACGTTTGCAACCACAACAGGCACATCCTCACAAATACCGACAGGTATAGCAGTTGATTTATCAGCCATTTGCAAAGATATTTCAGCAGGTGTCAACTTATTCAAATCAAGTCTACGATATAAAGAGAGAGGCATAACACTAACACCGACTCCAAGATCACATAAAGCAGTTTTAACATAGTTTCTTTTAATGGAGCATGATATAGTTGGTACTCCTGGATCTCCAAGTTTCTTTGGTATTCCACCCTTAAAAGTATAATTAGCAAGCATGGTGGAAATTTCAGCTTCCGGTATCTTCCTTTTATTAGTAACAATATCCTTCATATATTTAGCATAAGGATTCATTTTAAGCATATCAGTCAAACACATATGCAAAAAGATAGGTCTAATCATTTCAGCAAATCGCTCAAAATCCTCCTTATCCTTTTTCTTGGATGGTTTAGGAGGAAAATGCATGGGTTACTGAACCCATGGTTCTCTTTCCTTACTGTGCTTCCTAACAACAAAGTCTCTCTTATCATAATGTTGATTCTTTGATTGTGGGTTATCAAGATCAACAGTAGGTTCAATCTCCACATCATTATCATTGCTAGGTTGAGCATCAACATGAACATCATCATTAACATTATCACTAGGTTCATGTTCATTACCAGATTGTGTTTCAGCATCAGAAATAGAAATATCATTGGGATTTTCAGGTGTGAACAACAGGTTCACTAGAAGCATGCAAAGTCCTATCATTTTTCTTCTTCTTCTTCTTAGAAGAACTAGGTGCATCAACATTAGTTCTCTGAGAATCTTTCTCAATTCTCTTAGGGTGGCCCTCAGGATACAAAGGTTCCTGAGTCATTTTACCCCCTCTAGTCATAACTCTAACATCATTATCAGTTTTCTTATTATTTAATTCATTGAGCAAATCATTCTGAGCTTTAAGTACTTGTTCTACTTAAGTGGTAACCATCTGTCCGTGGCGGCGAAGTGGACGGAGGGGTGCGGCATGGCACGGGCGACCCGATGGTGGTGACGGCTGGCGTCGGCATGCACCGGACGAGGCGGAGGGAGGCGGTGGAGCTCCGGCGCTCCGGCGACAGCGCGAGTCGTCTAGGCGGCGGCTCTAGTGACCTAGAGGCAAAATCACCATGTCAAAACAGAGTGCGCGAATGTGGGCATTCGAGTGACGAGGAGAACGGGGGCCGGGGTGCACCACCGGCAACGGAATCGACGGTGAGGCGGCTCGGCTCCGACGAGATCCACTCGGCGATTGCAACGGCTAGGAGCGGCATGGGGAGTAGCGGTGAGGCAGAATGGAGAGAGGGGCTCCTGGTGGTTTTATAGGCGCGAGAAGGGAGCTCAGGAGCTGCGGATAAGCTCTATGCGAGAGCTCCGCCCGGCGGTTGCGGCGTGCACGCACGACACTGCGTGCTTATCCAAGCGGGAGGTTAGGGACGCCGGGTCAGGCTGGACCCCATCTGTCCGTGGGTGCGGGTGAGCGAGCGGGTGAGAGACAGGGGCGGGCGACCGGTGGCTAGGGAGTCGGTCGCGAGGTCTGGCCTTGGGCCGTTTTCGGCCGAGCAGGTTGGCTGGCGTGTGCGTGTGTTTTTTTAAAAACACAAAGGAAAACTGCAGCCGAAGTAAATTAAATAAAAATTATACATAGGCATATCATATACCAAAATGATCAGGAAAATACGAAGAATAAGGTGAACTATTTTTCAAGTTTAAATAAAATCCAAAATAAATCATAAAAGTCAAACAGTGCTACTATTGCATTGAAAATAAATAAAAATCATTCTTAAAATATCAAAATGATTTTAAATTTATTTTCTCCTAATTTTCTATTGAAGGGAATCATTTTACCCTTATTTCGAATTTATTTATTTTTAGGAGAAAGTAATTTGAATAGAAACCCAAATAACTCCCAACTCTCTTTCTTCAAATTTGAAGAAGTCATTTTATCTTCCCTCATGAAATCATTGAGTTGCTTAAAGTTTCTAAGTTTGAAATATTTCAAAATGGAATTCAAATCATTTTCAAACCCATTTTCATTTCTTTAAATGGAGGAAGTCATATTATCTTCACTCTAGGGTTTTGTGATGAAATGAATTTGAATTCATGGAGATGAACATGCAAGATGAAAAGTTTTGGGAAAGTCCTTTTATTCCCTCTCATTCAACTTTCAAAAGTTTCAATTTGCACTCAATTACACACAATCAATCACACAACAAACAAACAAACAATCACAATTAATTATTTAACATAACATTACAAAATTTAGAATTTTGGCATGTTACAAACTACCACCCTTAAAATGAATCTCGTCCTCGAGATTCGGAGAGGCTAGAAAGAAGGTTAGGTTTGGGGGGTCTCCTTGAAAATCCATTCATCAACACAAGGTATGGGGTTCTACCACCCTTAGAAGCATGGTTATGGTTCCAACAAAACTCATGTACTCCGCCCTTTCGGTTGACGGTGTCAGTCCTCTCATATTCCTCGGAGTAACTCTTTCTTTGAGGCTCTTCCGGTAGGGCATAACCTTTTCCTCAAATCTTGTATCCTTGCATCAAAATAAGATTCTTCCGAGGCTGGGTCTTCTTAGCTGATAGGCCTGTCGCTAATGCTAGACAACTATCAAAAATCTCATGGTGGTCAACAATTTCTGGTTCCGCCTGCAGGAAATGGGTCTGGGTTGAATCTCACCGTATAACCTACGATCGGCAACGGGTGCCTATACAGGGTTTCCATCGTCCTGCCATTCTAAGGTTTTTGGCTTTTCGAGTCGACACTCTTCTAGGGTTTTAAGGCTCTCTGATTTTCCATCAACATATGATAGTTCATGATAGATGTCTCCGGTATGGGGGCCAATCCATCCCGTACTTGAATCATTACCACATACACAGATAGTGAATCACGTATTCTAACACTTGGGCATCCTCACAAGCATTGCAGAACTTCTCATCTCCACAAACAGGGTTCGGTTAAATCCATTGGTTCTGCAAGCCAAACAAAACCTCTATTGTTTCTTTACTACTCTTGGGTTTACCTAACCTCGTATGGAACGTCTGCTGATGGAATCACATCTTCTTCCATAATTCTTCCTGCAACAAGGTTGTGCTTGTTCCTTTCTAAATCCTGGGTCCTGTGGGTTATGGTCCCACTTCAAACTTGTATATCTTTAACTCATCCTTGGAGTTACTATTGTTCCGTATTCCAACATTACATCTCCTTTAAATCCAACAACACTCCATTCCTTCATACTCTTGGGGTAACCATCATAACTAAAACAAAACTCCAACTCATTTGTCCAAACTCCACTCTATGGAATACATTTTCTTTTCCATTGGTCAAGTGTTCACACAGACAAGTATCGCCAAAAAATGCACTAGTTCATCCATAATTCATATTCTCTTCATATCAAATCCTTTATTACATCCTTAACCACTACTCAAAACTCGAATTTCAAAAGTACTTTATTACAAATGTTGCCATCCACATAGTTTGGTATGGTCAAGCATTACTTCCATCTTTATTTATTTGCCCTTCTTGAAGATGTTTTAATCCCACTGGAATTGTGCGATGTGATCCTTCAAATCATTGATGTTTTGCTTCATGGTGGTGGCCATGAGCTTCATCTTCATCATCTCTGCATGCACCTCCCTCAGGTATTCCTGAGTATGACGAAGTCTTGCTTCAAGTATTTCTCCAATTTGACGTATGGCCTCCATAGCAGCTTCACGAACAGAGTCAAAGAATTTTGCTCGTGGTACTCGAGAGATGAAAAAGTATTGACCCATAGTCTTTGGGCAAACTCCCTTCACATGGTGGAGGTGTACCTCCACGTACCAAAGTTCAACTCCATTCTCCATGAAAGGTTAACCCTTGTAAACTACATCTCCTTCAAGATGAATATGCTTCATCATGTCCTTCAGGATCTTCAGGTAATCCTGATCACTGTTTAGGGTCATGATCGTTTCCGGGCCCTTCAGAAAAGACTCATAAAGGGTTGTCATCTGCAGGTATAAGATAGAAGGGTACTCAGGATAATGTATCTATTTCCTTGGGTGAAATGTGGTTATTTTTGGGGAAATGTTTGGGTTAGCTTGTCCATGGGCTCAAGGTTTAAGTCTGGGTGACATAGTGAGGGAGGCACTCACAATCAACAAAGAACTCATGACACCTCATATGACATTTCAAACATATCAACTTTTATTTCTTCACAAACTATTACAATTTCCATTTCATAACTCAACTCAACATCCCTAACAAAAATAAAAGTGTGTTCCAACTTTATTACATGCTTTATTCCAATACCAAGATCTCAACTACTCTGCTCAAGCTTTCCTCAGGTCTGAACATTCTCTGGCAAAATGTCCTACTCCTTTGCAGCATAAACAAATGACGTCAGGCAAATCTAGGGGCTTCCTGGTGGTTATCTTGGCTTCTTGGGTTCTTGTGTTCCTTGCTGGGCATTTACTAGCGTAATGACCTAAATCCTTGCACCTGTAACAAGTGATATGACTCAAGTCCTTTTCTGCAGAAACTGGGTTGTTAAGGGAATACATGCTCTTTCTCTTCCTGGACTTCTTCGTTCCAATCAATTCTTCTATTTCCTGTGGATCAAACTCCACTTCTTCTGTCGGGAAGTCTCCCAGATACTCTTGGCTTTGCTTCGTGCAATACTATGAAAAATGTCCTTCTTCTCCACACGAATAGCAGACATTGGAGTAAAATCTATTTAGGCCTTCTCCATCCGGGTCGCCAACATCTTCCTTCATCATAAGTTTTCTTAAACTTTCCCTAAGGGCTTCTTTCACTGCTTCCTTCTGCTGCTTGGTAATTTCTTGTACCTTGGGATAAATATGACACTGGGCAGGGTAGTGCATAGTTCCTTCACACAAGAAACAAGTAACCTGCCTTGTTGGGCATTCTTCCGCTCGGTGATTTCCTTCACAATGAGGGCATCCATCCTTGTGTCCCTCATGGGTATGTCCTATTTCTCCACATATCTTTCAGGCACAAGGTTTCTTCATCGAGTTATCACCGTGCTTCCGGATAAGACGGGATCCCAACAGAGTCTTCTTCAATTCCTCCCAAGTTTGTGCTCCATTACATCCTTGTATGGCTTGATGCATTTTCCACCAGGTTGCAACACTTTTTGTAAAGTACTGAAGAGCGTATTGAACCTCATACTTCCTTGCAACCAAATTGCTCCCGAAGTGATTCTCCATGTTTTGAATCCATAGCTCTGCCTCCAACTGAGTGATCGTCCAGAGAATACAAGCCCATCTTCATTCATCATCTATTGGGTCCAAGGGTTTTGGGATGAGATAAGAGGGATAGAGAGAGATACACAGAATACAAACAATATAGTTTTGAAAATAAGTTTTATTTGTTGCTATTAGAAAACACACACAAAATATGATAGCTCACAAATCATCGCATCTAACGTGAGTATACAACAAGGGTTTGGTCTTCTAAATGTCATATAAATCTTGAAATATGTCAGTGTCTTCAAATTCTTCAATTCGTCAGAGGCTTGTAGCTTCAATTCTTCTAGTGTATGGTGAAGTCTGATATCTTGTCGTTCTCGGAGTGGCTTCAGTTCATCCTCCGTGTGGTCCAAAGGGAACAGGGTATTGTCTAACTAAAAAGGGAATATTTGGTAAAGCTCATAAAAGAAGAGGGGTAAAGGATCTTTTTGAAAATTAAGTTTTAGAGAAATCCTTTCCTAAGGGCCTTCCAGTTTCTAGGGTCACGTCCCACAGTCAACATGTGCTCTGATACCATCTCTGTAGTGACCCGACCTCAAACGGTCAAGCCTCTGTGTATCTGTGCCATCCCTCGATCGGTATGCTGGCACACACAATACATCAATGTATATATCAAAGTGCAATCACATGTATAAATAACGTAAAACTGATGTATACCTCATAAGTCTCAGCGGAAACAAACATAAGGGTGTGGAGTCCCATCAACGCCAACGACAAGTTGAGTGTAGACCGTAACCCTACAACGTAACTCTTACTCATCGTAGAAAATTCCTGCGACGTTGCAGCCCTGTAGGTCAGTACATTGAATGTACTGGCAAGTCACATCATAAGAATAATGAACCTATTTGTACATGCAATTTGGCTGGTGGAAAGCTCTAAGTTTAGTTTTTGCATAAAGCTAGTTTTTCCCTAGAATGAAAGATATTATTCTACCACTACAGTATAGCATAGGATGAGTTGGCAAACCTAACTCAATCCATTCCCAAAGTTTCATTTAAAACCCAACTGTTTAATTAAGAGTGATGAGATCTCCCAGCATTTCCACTACTAGATGCTCAAGTTGTCCGTAACGGGGGACACGGCTAATCGATTAGGTTTTAACACTCTGCAGAGGTTTGCGCACTTTTCCCCACAATACTCGATCGCCTCCCTTGAAATTCTCGCACTGCCTGGTGTTTGAGAACAGCATGACCGAGAATAGTCTTTTGAAAGTAATCCCCCTTAACCCACGGATAGGCCGGTACACCTACTCATTCTACATCTGCTAGCCTATCCCGGAAAAGGTCACACTAACTACTCAACTAAGCCAGAGCCTATGTTGGCTTGTGGCTGCACACATAAGCTTCTAGACATGAGAATACGATTGATCTCTTTGAGCCTGGGCGGCCGACCACTAGTGGTGCACCACCATGGATTAACCATGCATGCTCCCACTGTAGTTCGCCACCATTCAAACCAAATACCGCCCAGGTAGTTCATTTACAAGTCTTGGTCCTGCTTACTACTTTGTCACTCAAGTCTCGCCATGAACACTTCCCAATCCACGTCTAAATTTGCGAGGCAGAAATAAACTTACACGATGGTGACAAGGATGTATAGGTCAGACCTACCTCAAATGAACTACTAGGTAACGGCATAGTCATCTGGCAACAATAAATCCTACCATGCAATCCTACCACAAAAGGACTAAGTGCATAATATAAACATAGGTAATTGGAGGAATGGTAAAATATGAACTTGCCCGGTAATAGTTGATGAAGATTATATCGCTCTCAGAAATTTACTTAATAGAACTATTCGTCACTCTCTGATGAAAATCTATAAAGTCAAACATTGCATTCACATAAGCAATCATTTCGGAGAACCAAATAACATGCAACATGAAAAGACTCGAAAAATCCAAATGAAAACACCACACACTTAACTATAAAAAAAATACTAAGTGCAAAACAAGACGTGACATACGGTTCAAAATTGGTGATGTGAAGTATGGTGCATACAAGGCATACAAGTAAAACTACTATGGACGGATCCTATGTGTGTGAAAAGTGCCATGAGATTGGTCCAAGTGATAAGGTTTGGCTACGGTGACAAAAGCAAAAAGAATCAACTCAATCTGAGCTACGGTTTAGGAGTTATGGTCAGTTGAAATTTGAATTAAAATATGAATAAATTCAAATTTGAAACTGGCAAAAGTTTAGAAAAATGATACCACTGGATAGATCTAAAAAATATGAAGAATTTGCCGCTGGTTTCATCAAATTTGGACCTACGGTTTAAAAGTTGTGGCTAATCTAATACCAGGGACTAATATGCTAATTACAGGGACCTAACCATGAAAGAAATAACTGCGAACAGGCCCTGGCCACGTGGCGGCTTGCGGGTGGCTGAGCAACATTCGTTGTGGAAGCTTATACGACGAACAATCGCTATCTAAGTAAAACGACGGCGGCTAACTAAAACAAAACCCGATCGGGTTTTTGAATAAAACCCGCGGTTTAAGGAAACCCTGATTTACCAACTAATAATAGAACAATAAAATAATAAAAGAAAACTAAACGAACAGGGGGAAGCGGGCGGCTCACAGCGAGCGACGACGACGATGGAAGACGGCGACGCTAGCGTCAGGCGGTGACGGGGCGGCGGCCTCCGGCGGATTCCGGTGGCGGCGAAGTGCACGGAGGGGTGCGGCATGGCGCGGGTGACCCGATGGTGGTGACGGCTAGATCGCCATTGCACCGGCGGGGGGGGGGGGGGTGGGGGAGGAGGGAGGCGGTGGAGCTCCGGCGCTCCGGCGACAGCGCGAGTCGTCCAGGCAGCGGCTCCAGTGACCTAGAGGCAAAACGACCATGTCAAAAAAGAGTGCGCAGATGTGGGCATTCGAGTGACGAGGAGAACGGGGGCCGGGGTGCACCAGCGGCAACGGAATCGACGGCGAGGCGGCTCGGCTACGGCGAGATCCACTCGGCGATTGCGATGGCTAGGAGCGGCAGTGGGAGTAGTGGTGAGGCAGAATGGAGAGAGGGGCTCCTAGGGGTTTTATAGGTGCGAGAAGGGAGCTCGGGAGCTCCGGATAAGCTCTATGCGAGAGCTCCGCCTGGCGGTTGCGGCGTGCACGCACGACACTGCGTGCTTATCCAAGCGGGAGGTTAGGGACGATGGGTCGGGCTGTGCCCCATCTGTCCGTGGGTGCGGGTGAGCGAGCTGGTGAGAGACGGGTGATGAAGCTATGTACCTAGGGTAGGCTCATAGGCCTGACCTAGACGCTCTCCCCAAGGACATCACCCTAAAGCTAGAAGCATTCAAAGGGTACCATCATCCACTCGACCAGAGACATTCCACTCGGAAGAATCAACGTCACTCGACCGTCACAAAAATCACTCGACAAACAGAAGATCCGAAGTCACTCTACACAGCAACGGTCGGGCGTTTACTCATAGACTTAACTATCATTTATAGCACTTTAATACAGACGTTACTTGTAATGCTCTTTCTTTATGTACATTGAATCCCGCATAACGGAGGGGAGCTGGGGTCCTGGTGCACTCTATATAAGCCACTCCCTCCTCCGGGTCAGGGGTTCGCATCTTTTGTAAACTCACACACACATACAATCCAGTCGACCGCCTCCGGGCACCGAGACGTAGGGCTGTTACTTCCTCCACGAAGGGCTTGAACTCGTAAACTCGTGTGTACAACTACTCCATAGCTAGGATCTTGCCTCCTCATACCTACCCCCTTTCTACTGTCAGTCTTAGATCCACGACAGTTGGTGCCCACCGTGGGGCAGGTGTCTTAGCAGTTTGTTGGAGAAGTTGCGATTCTTCCGATTCCCATCATCATGGTTTCTGGCGGAGGATTGGCTGAAGGCCGCGAGATCCGTCTCGCTGCGCTCGTCTTCATCGCCGACGACTCCGCTTGGCTCCACGAGGCTCCACTCGACGTCGAGGCGCTCCTCGTCCGCTGGGTGATGCATTTCCACGCATGCGTCTGCGGCGTCCTTCTTCGACAGCTGTCGACACAGTATCAGTCGGCTCCTACGGCATCCTCGCTTCCCGTGATTCGCCAGCACCGGCGATCTGGTCGGTCGCGACTTCAGCGGTGGGTGAGGCATGCGGTGGCCCGCCAATCGGCCACCCCACAAATCGTGGCGATCAAGCCCGACGAAACTCTCTACGGCCTGTTCGATCTGTCGAGTGGATCCGTCGAGACTGCGTCCGAGTGCGACAGCAGCGACCCCGCTATGGCATCGCGGCACAGAGCGACCGATTTACCATGCATTGCCAGCCCAGAGACCATGTCTTCTGGCAACACAGAACATCTTGGTGCAGAAAACAACCGCTTTATTGATGCTAGCGAAACAGAGTTTATATTACAATAGTTGTCAAGGCCAAGCGGCACACCCGGTGCGGCTGAACAATATGTACATTATTTCGTGAACATAAAGGTGCCTCGATCAGGACAACTACGTGGCAGCAGAATAACGTCGTGGCGGAAGATCCATATCACAGGGACACCGATGTGGACACGATCTAGACTCGAACAGCGCTCCTCTCCAACGGTACTTTCCTGAAATCTGGCATGACACGCCAGGTCAGTACATTGAATGTACTTGCAAGCTCACAACAGGCATAATCATAATGGCAAACAATATCATGATATTTAACCAATTATTAATAATGCAACACTATATGTCAAACATGCTGTGATCATGCTCGAACATCCCTCGGGACAACTTACCAACCGTGATCATCCTCGGATCACAAACAAACCACCAACGTGGTCTTTAACCAGAATAACTCGTGATCCTTACGGCGATCACAACCACGACCAATATCTGGTCCCGAATGCCTTGATGGCCTTTCTGCCATCCTCAACAATGCAAAGTTCATAGCTTAGTGTGCAATTTTTATTAAACGTTGACTCATGGTGGGACCTACTATGAGGTGTCCGTGACTGTGGACTCAGCTATCGATAGATTATACACTGTGCAGAGGTAGCACACTATACCCACACCACGGAACCCATGGCCTCGTACTCCCATTCGGGTGGACCAATGACATTCCGACAAAACCCTACCATTGCCACGACACCCTCCCAGCCACTCCGACCCAATCCCCTACGGGCTAGTCCTGGGTGGCCCCGTGTCTACCAAAGACACACCGACCACCGTCGTGGCCAAAACAATCCCACTTGGGGACCCGGTACCATAATCTCAACAACAGGCACACAAGGTTATGCCTGCTTACCGGGCCATGGTATTCACAACGTAACCTTCCCTAGTTGGAGGCACCGACCAGAGGCAATGTCAATGGATCGAATCAAGGCCTTCCCAAAAAGGCAAATGTGGTTGCACTGGGAAAGGAACTCGATTCAGCGGCACCATGACCCAGTCAACGGTATATTAAAGTTGAGTTATATTTAGGTTCAACTTAAAATGAAAATGACCGGTGTCATAGCATGCCATGAAATGCAACACTACACATGCATCACTTAATAATAAAAATGACCGATGTCATCCATACACACACCAAGCATAAACATCAACAACTCATATTACTTTGACGCTCAATATAACTCACATATTAAACAAAATATTTTGCAACAAGTTTTATTAATTTCTCACGCAAGAATGTAACTCCGATGAATTTCTCATATGAATAACAAAAGATTTCACCACAACCAAATCTTAATTTCTTTACCAACTAAGTGAGGTTCAAACATTCTGTAAGGCAAGTAAAATGACTAAACAAGTACTTAACAAAATAATTTCTAGCAAATTTTTATGAATTTAATTTATGCAAGAACATAACTTTAAATAATTACTAACATGCATAGCAAAAATTATTTCTATCATCACCATGAATAAATCCTAGTTTTGCTTCACCAACTAAGCTAGTTTCCAGATTGTTTAAATCAGGCATATTAACTAGCAAACACTTAACAGAATATAAATAACACAATAATTTTAAATTCATGGATAAATCATTTCATTCAAGTAAGAAAATCATCAATATTGAAAGGACACCATGAAAATGTTGCTGTGGCTTGCCTTAGTGCAGATGAGGTTCACAAGCCTCCTGGTGATCCTCAAGACAAGCCTCACCCTCTAAAAATAAAATTAAACACAAAAAGCAAATATCAAGAACACTTCTGAAAATCACCAGAAATTCTAAATATCTCAGAAAAATCTCATCTTTGTTGAGCTGCTAGATTTCTTTTCAAAGAACACAATGCAAAAAGAATCAATTCATTTGGACTTATGGTTGAAAAGTTATAACTGTTTGAAGCTCTCTGGAATTTAAGTGCTTTTGAATTTAAATAAACAGCTGGGGGGGGGGTGCGTCGAAGGCGTAAAACCTCAGGGAGCCACCACTCGTACTGCTTCGCGCGCTTATAGAGTGGCTAACTAGCGGGCCCCACTAGTCAGGTGGGGGAAGGGGGAGAGGAAACAGAGAAGGCCGCAGCTTCGCCAGAGCTCTCGCCGGCGGCGAGGGCTTCTTGGCCAAAATGAGAGGGAGGGATTTAGAGAGGGGACGGTGGCGCACCTGCCCGTACCCATAGCGTGGCTAGGGGTGGTCGGACGGCGTCGGAATCAAGCTCGCAAGCGTAGGCAGAACACGGTGGTTGCCGGACTTGAGGACGACGGCGAACTGAGGCCACTCTAGGGGCTCCAAGCGGGCGAGACGGCCTCACCGGAGAGAGGTGGAAGCCCTGGAGGGGTTTCCCTAGCCTGGGAGGGGCTAGAGCTACCGCGGCGACCAAAGGGGATCGCCGACGAGCTCGAGCTCGGGGACGGAGGACCGAGGCCTGCCCGATCGGGCTACGACTTCCTACATGATTGTGGGATGTGTGGGAGTGCTGGATGGTGCTTGAGGAGGCCGGGGGTGGCTCCATTTATAGGCGAGCGGTGAGGGGGGTTCAGGCTCCGCCGGTGGACACCTGTACACGGCGCCCAGCGACGAGTGGCGTCAGTGAGAGGGGGAGAAGGCGACGCAGGTCACACGGCAACTGTGGGCGGACGAAGACGAGCACATGATCGAGGGGAAGGCGACGAGCACAGTAAGCTCCGCACTGTTGGGCTAGCCAGACCTTGCCCGTGCTCGCTGCGGCGAGCGCCAGAGGGAGGTTAATGGCATTGGGACGAAGATGGTGGCGCGGTTTGGCACGCTCGGGCAAGCGAGGGAAGCGAGCACGCGCGAACAGAGCGCTCGGCGGGACTCAGAGCGTGTCGACACGCATGCCAACACCCCTGGACAAATGTTGTCACCGCGTGAACTATGACATCAGGATGATGTAAGCATGAACTTCATGTGTGGCATGTTGTTCATGGTAGTTTTGAGTGTTACCACGATTTAGTTTGGATCCAGGTGCAGTAGAGAGGTTTTTACAAGCGAGGTAAGTTTCTGATCAGTAACTTTGAATAGTTACTGTGGTCAAACGGCTGGGAGTTAGAGGTTGTGCTTTGGAGGCTAGTCATGAGTTACTAAGGTAAAGATGCACAAGAAAGTTCAGGTCAAATGGAGTAAGTAAAATGGTAGTTGCTATAGAAACCACCATTTCTGTCCAGAACTGGAAATATTTTCTGTAGCAAAAATATTCCAAAAAGTGATGAAATATTTTTGCTCAGGAAGGTGCCCTAGGGTTCACATAATATTTGTGAATTATCTCAGATTTTTCTAAGCCATAAAAATTAGGGTTGCTTTGGAGCATACTGATCTGGCTAGGGTTTTTGAGAGGAAATGAATATTTTTCATTTAAGAAAACTATTCCAAAGATTATTTTTGGGATGGATCAAAAAAGAAATGATGATTTAGGAGGGAAGTGAAGCACTTGGGTGAAAGCCAAGGATGCCCAAGTGTTTAAGTCCATATGAAAAGATTCAAAAACACCAGGTTTTAGAAAGATTTCAAATGAAGATTAAGCAAATAAGAGAGGGCAAAAAGTAGGCTGTCACAAACCTCCCCCACTTAGAATGAATCTCGTCCTCGACATTCGGTTGCTTGGGAAAACCACTATGGATACTGATCCTTTAGGAATTCTTCCCGCTCCCAAGTTGCTTCTGATTCTGTGTGATGCTCCCACTGAACCTTGTAAAATTTTCTGACTTTACTGCGAATGACCCTTTCCATTTGATCCAAATTTTAAACGGTCTCTCTCCATAAGTCAAATCTTTTGCCAACTCTATCTCAGCCATAGCAGTCCTTTTCTCAGGCGGGGATATGCATCGTCTCAATTGCGAAACATGAAACACGTCGTGCACGTCTGCCAATTAGGGGGTAGTTCCAGTTGATATGCAAAAGTACCCACTCGAGACATAATCGGGAATGGACCAATAAATCTGGGGGCCATCTTTCCACGAGTCTGAAATCTCCTGAATCCTTTCATAGGAGTGACTCGGAGGTATACGTGTTCTCTCGGCTCAAAACTGACCTGCCGGTGCTTTGCATCATAATAACTCTTCTGTCGAGATTTGGCCAATTGCAGTCTGCCTCTGATTTCCTTAACTTGTTTCTCAGCTTCCATCATGAGATCTGTTTCGAAGATATGGCTATCTCCAGTTTGAGACCAATTTAAAGGAGTGCGGCACTTACGACCATACAGAGCTTCATATGGTGACATCTTTAGACTGGTCTGGAAACTGTTGTTATAACAAAACTCGGCATAAGGCAAGCAATCTTCCCATTTAGCTCCCTTGGCTAGCACACAGGCCCGCAACATATCTTTGAGTATTTGATATACCCGCTCTGTCTGTCCATCTGTCTGAGGATGATAGGCAGTACTATATTTCAGCGCTGTCCCCAAGGCTTGATGGAGACGGGTCCAAAAGGCGGAGGTAAACAAGTAACCTCGGTCGGAAGTGATAGTTTGGGGTACTCCATGCAGACTGATTATTCGGGATACATATAGCCGTGCAAGTTGATTTGCTCTGTATCTGGTGCTGATCGGGATGAAGTGAGCAACCTTGGTTAGGGTGTCTACTATAACCCAGCTTGCATCTTTGCCTCGTTGAGTCTTAGGCAATCCTGTAATGAAATCCATACAAACGTCATCCCATTTCCATTGTGAAACTGATAGCAGTTAGAGGAGTCCGGCTAGCTTCTGATGCTCTGTCTTCACCTTGTTGCATATGTCGCAACAGGCCACAAAATAGGCAATGTCTTTCTTCATCCCATCCCACCAGAATATTTGTCTAAGGTCCTCGTACATTTTCGTACCTCCCGAGTGAACGGAATATGATGATTCGTGTGCTTCTGACATGATTTTCTTCTTCAAGTCCGGTTGATTGGGTACAAAAATTCGTCCACGGAATCGGAGGGTACCGAATTTGTCCTTGGAGAAATCAGGGGCCTGCTTTGCCATCTGGTCCTTGGCACGTCTTTGTAACTTGGCGTCAGCTGGCTGGGCCTTGCGGACCTCCACCTCAAGTGTGGGGGTAACTTCCAAAATATTAGCGAGGCCAACATCCACGATGACCAAGTTGAGCTGAGCGATCTCCTCTTGAAGTTCGGGAGGCAATGATTTCAATATGGCATTTAAGCTGACGGGCTTTCGACTGAGCGCATCGGCAACGACGTTGGCCTTGCCTGGATGGTAATTTATTCCAAGGTCATAATCCTTGACCAACTCTAGCCATCTTCGCTGACGGAGATTTAAATCTGGCTGAGTGAAGATGTACTTGAGACTTTTGTGGTCGGTAAAAATTTGGCACCTTTTTCTAATGAGGTAGTGTCTCCAAATTTTTAATGCATGAACCACCGCAGCCAATTCCAAATCATGAGTAGGATAATTTCCCTCATGGGGTCGTAGCTGTCGCGATGCATATGCTACTACCTTGCTGTCTTGCATAAGCACGCAAACAATACCTTGCCTGGACGCATCGCAATACACATCAAAGCTGCGATAAATGTCTGGAAGAGTCAATATAGGTGCGGTTGTCAGACGTATCTTCAGCTCATTAAAACTCTTCTCAGAATCCTCCGTCCACTTAAACTTCTTATCCTTTTTGAGCAGCTCCGTCATGGGTTTAGCAATTTTGGAAAACCCTTCAATAAAACGACGATAATATCCAGCTAATCTGAGGAAACTCCGGATCTGCGTCACAGTCGTGGGCGGTACCCAATCGAGCACATCCTTTACTTTGCTCGGTTCCACGGCTATACCTTTGGCGGATAGTACATGTCCGAGAAACCCAACTTTCTTGAGCCAAACTTCGCATTTACTGAACTTGGCGTATAGCTGATGGTCGCGGAGCCGTTGTAGCACTCCTCGGAGGTGATCCTTGTGCTCTTCTTCACCCTTGGAGTAAATTAGGATGTCGTCGATGAAGACTACCACAAATTTGTCGAGGAAGTCCATGAATACTTTGTTCATCATATGCATGAAGAAAGCAGGGGCATTGGTGAGACCAAAGGACATCACGGTTTATTCGTAAAGACCGTACCGAGTAGTGAATGCGCGCGGTCTTAGGAATATCCTGCTTTTTAATCTTGAGCTGATGATATCCGGTCCGTAAATCGATTTTAGAGAATACTTTAGCCCCACTGAGCTGATCAAATAGATCATCAATCCCTGGCAGCGGATATTTATTCTTGATAGTTACCTCATTCAGCTGGCGATAATCTACGCACATACGGAGACTACCATCCTTTTTGTCCACGAAAATAGCAGGTGATCCCCATGGTGAGGAGCTGGGACGAATATAACCTTTTTGGAGTAATTTGTCAAGTTGTTTCTTTAGCTCCACTAATTCTGATGAGGGCATTCGGTAATACTTCTTGTATAGCGGTGCGGTTCCGGGCACAAGATCTATTGCAAACTCCAGTTCCTGATCTGGTGGCATGCCTGGCAGTTCTTCCGGAAATACATCAGGGTACTCACTGACCACAGGAATAAATTCCAATTCAGCCACAACGGTGCAAACTAATCCTGGCTTGGGTATATTCTTGTGAGCGTAGAATTTGGTAAGCTTCCCATTCAGACTGGTCAAAGTGACTTCTCGGGTTGCGCAGTTTATGCAAACTTGATATCGGGTCAACTAATTCATACCCAATATAATATCCAAATTTTCAGACTCAATGATTATCAGAGATGTTGGAAAGTAGCCTCCGTTGATATTGATCTCTAGGTCACAGCAGGCCAGATTGCTGTTGATTATAGATCCTGGGGTTTGTACCAGCATATTTTTGCCCAAAATCGTGCAAGGAAAATTGTTTTGGGCAGCAAAACTCCGAGAAATAAAAGAATGGGAAGCCCCAGAGTCAAATAAATTACGGCAGGTATGTCATTAACAGAAAACATACAAATGACGACTTCTGGCTTCTCTTGGGCTTCATCGGCGGAGATATGATGCACGTGCCCAGTGATGTTTTGCTGGGTTGGCCATGACTCCATAAAGTTGACTTGTGGTCTTCTTAGGGCATTCGTCTTGTTGTTCTTGGGGCACTGTCTGGCATAATATCCATTCTGCCCGCAATTGAAGCAAGAATTATTGCGCTAACGCTCCTCATGTGTTGGGTTGGTCACAATATTCTTGACTTGAGTGGTGGTCTTGTTAACATTCTGCTGCCAATTTGGCCTGTATTCCACCTGAGTCTGTTGCTAGGTACGAGCCTTTTCCACTGGTTGCCCATCCTTCTTTGGCTCAAACTTACACTTGTTGCGTTGTTAACATGCCTATTATCTGCTATAAGCTTGTGCTCCCGTTCAGCAATGAAGGCCTTGTTCACCAGAATTTGGAAATCTGGGAAATCAAGCATACTGAGAGTACACCGGAGTTGTGGATTTAGACCTCCAAGAAATCTGTCAATCTTCCTTTCTTCGATGACCACGTCATAAAGAGAGTAACAGGCTAGATGATTGAATTTTTGCAGATATTCGGCCACAGACTGATTTCCTTGGGCGAGCGCGAGAAATTCACGCTGCTTAGTCTTCATAACTCTAGTAGGGATATGATATTTTCGGAACTGATCCTTAAACTTTTCCCAGGTGATTTCCTCATCAATCGACCACATGGCATTTGTATTTTCCCACCATATGGCAGCTGCGCCCTCAAGATAATGAGTTGCAAAGGGAATTTTATCATTTCCTTCAGTACGAGCAATCTCAAGCTTTTTCTCCATTGTGCGCAACCAATCGTCTGCATCCAATGGGTCAACAATCTGACTGAAGCTGGGTGGATTGGTCCTCTGAAAATCTGATAGCTTTGAGTGATGACCATTCTGATTTCCATTCCGTCCAACCATAGCTTGCACACTTCTCAATATTTCAATCAAATCATTGTTCCTTTTTTCTTCAAACATACACAGAATTTGCTCGATGGAGGGAGGATTAGGCGGTGGAGGTGGTGGCGGAACGTACGGCTCGGGAGAATGTCCTGCCTGTCGTGCGGAACGACGAACAGGAGTTCCCTCACGAACTTTGCTACTGCTGCCTCCACGCGTCATCCTATTGTGGATTTTTCCCAAGACAATGCAATTGAGATGAGAAACACCCAAGAATAAAATTGGGGGAAAAGCCAACGACAAATCCCGAAAGAAAACAGAAGAGCAAAGAAAATACGGCGAATAAAGTCTCAACATAATTATACATAGACTCATACATGAAAGATAAACAACAGGACTGGTTCAGCTACTCTCATACATGCAACGAAACATCATGACTCGTATGACTACATCCGTACATCATCCAGACAACTGCGAATACTCAAAGATACTACTGCTCTGCTGGTGCTGCGACGTCCTCCCTTGAAGCGGTCTCAGATCCCAAACTGACGTGGTTAACGGAAACCTCTGGGTTAAAGGTAACACGACGGCGCTGCCTCAAGGGCTCTCCCTTAGGGGCAGGGGTAGGATGAAGCATCGGGGCTACAGGATTAGTGAGAAGTGAGACCGACTCGACAGGAGTACTGAGAGGGTTCACGGTCGAGACGCCCGTGCTACTCGGAGGAGTAACCGACGAAATAGGGGAGCTAGAGCTGACTGGAACATAAGGGGTAAATCCCAGGGAAGATGGGGTAGTGGCGGATCTAGAGGTGACTAAAGTAGCGACTAAAGCAGTACGGGCACGAGTCAGCTCTCGAGCCAGCTCATGGATCATGAGATAGCTAGCAGTGACATAACGAGCAAGGTGGCTAGCAACACTATCAGACTCTGGATCAATGAGAGGGAAACAAACATGACCGTTGTCATGCAGAGATGGGTAGTAATAGAAACCTGTGTGGTTCTGCATTCATACCTCGTTGTAGAGGAGCTCGATAAGGACCTCAAATGCAGCAAACTGGATAGCCTGAGAAGCGGTGGAGGCATAACCGCTCCGAGAAGTATGAGTGTAAGAGCTGGAATCGGAACTAGTGCGCAGAGTGACCACTGCGTGATACTCATACACTGAATTAGCTAGATGCTCCCGGTACACACGATAGACTGGGTCGTCTCCGAGAGGGTACAGCCAACGCCACACGTTGAGAAGGAGGTGTGGTGACGTGTACGGCATCAGCTGCAACTGGCATAGATACAGCACCGGAGCCATCTACACCCACAACCATTAGCAGGTTAGCATAAATATATAAACCGAATGCATGAAACGCAACAATCAGCACAAATTACTACCGGCACTCAACCTAAACTCATATCTAACATCCAGTTAACACGTCGCAGTCTAGCGTGGCCTACACTCAGCGCGACTTCGATACCAAGCGTTGTGGCACCCCGACTCAGAGCGACCGGTTTACCATGCATTGCCAGCCCAGAGACCATGTCTTCTGGCAACACACAACATCTTGGTATAGAAAACAACCGCTTTATTGATGCTAGCGGAACAGAGTTTATATTACAACAGTTGTCGAGGCCAAGCGGCACGCCCGGTGTGGCTGAACAATATGTACATTATTTAGTGAACATAAAGGGGCCTCGATCAGGACAACTACGTGGCAGCAGAATAACGTCGTGGCGGAAGATCCATATCACAGGGACACCGATGTGGACACGATCTAGACTCGAACAGCGCTCCTCTCCAACGGTACTTTCCTGAAATCTGGCATGACACGCCAGGTCAGTACATTGAATGTACTTGCAAGCTCACAACAGGCGTAATTATAATGGCAAACAATATCATGATATTTAACCAATTATTAATAATGCAACACTATATGTCAAACATGCCGTGATCATGCTCGAACGTCCCCCGGGACAACTTACCAACCATGATCATCCTCGGATCACAAACAAACCACCAACGTGGTCTTTAACAAGAATAACTCGTGATCCTTACGGCGATCACAACCACGACCAATATCTGGTCCCGAATGCCTCGATGACCTTTCTGCCATCCTCAACAATGCAAAGTTCATAGATTAGTGTGCAATTTTTATTAAACGTTGACTCATGGTGGGATCTACTATGAGGTGTCCGCGATAGTGGACTCAGCTATCGATAGATTATACACTCTACAGAGGTAGCACACTGTACCCACACCACGGAACCCATGGCCTCGCACTCCCATTCGGGTGGACCAACGGCATTCCAACAAAACCCTTCCATTGCCACGACACTCTCCCTGCCACTCCGACCCAATCCCCTACGGGCTAGTCCTGGGTGGCCCCGTGTCTACCAAAGACACACCGACCACCGTCGTGGCCAAAACAATCCCACTTGGGGACCCGGTACCATAATCTCAACAACAGGCACACAAGGTTATGCCTGCTTACCGGGCCATGGTATTCACAACGTAACCTTCCCTAGTTGGAGGCACCGACCAGAGGCAATGTCAATGGATCGAATCAAGGCCTTCCCAAAAAGGCAAATGTGGTTGCACTGGGAAAGAAACTCGATTCAGCGGCACCATGACCCAGTCAACGGTATATTTAAGTTGAGTTATATTCAGGTTCAACTTAAAATGAAAATGACCGGTGTAATAGCATGCCATGAAATGCAAAACTACACATGCATCACTTAATAATAAAAATGACCGCTGTCATCCATATACACACCAAGCATAAACATCAACAACTCATATTACTTTGCTGCTCAATATAAATCACATATTAACCAAAATATTTTGCAACAAGTTTTATTAATTTCTCACGCAAGAACGTAACTCCGGTAAATTTCTCATATGAATAACAAAATATTTCATCACAACCAAATCTTAATTTCTTTACCAACTAAGTGAGGTTCAAACATTCTGTAAGGCAAGTAAAATGACTAAACAAGTACTTAACAGAATAATTTCTAGCAAATTTTTATGAATTTAATTTATGCAAGAACATAACTTTAAATAATTACTAACATGCATAGGAAAAATTATTTCTATCATCACCATGAATAAATCCTAGTTTTGCTTCACCAACTAAGCTAGTTTCCACATTCTGTAAATCAAGCATATTAACTAGCAAACACTTAACAGAATATAAATAACACAATAATTTTAAATGCATGGATAAATCATTTCATCCAAGTAAGAAAATCATCAATATTGAAAGGACACCATGAAAATGTTGTTGTGGCTTTCCTTAGTGCAGATGAGGTTCACAAGCCTCCTGGTGAACCTCAAGACAAGCCTCACCCTCTGAAAATAAATTTAAACACAAAAAGCAAATATCAAGAACACTTCTGAAAATCACCAGAAATTCTAAACTGCTCAGAAAAATCTCATCTTTGGTGATCTGCTAGATTTCTTTCCAAAGAACACAATGCAAAAAGAATCAATTCATTTGGACTTATGGTTGAAAAGTTATAACTATTTGAAGCTCTCTGGAATTTAAGTGATTTTGAATTTAAATAAACAGCTGAGGGGGGGGGGTGGCGTTGAAGGCGTAAAACCTTAGGGCACCACCACTCGTACCGCTTCACGCGCGTATAGAGTGGCTGGCTAGCGGGCCCTGCTAGTCAGGTGGGGGAAGGGGGAGAAGGAAACAGAGAAGGCCACGGCTTCGCCGGAGCTCTCGCCGGCGGTGAGGGCTTCTTGGCCAAAACGAGAGGGAGGGATTTAGAGAGGGGACGGTGACGCACCTGCCCGTACCCATAGCGTGGCTAGGGGTGGTCGGACGGCGTCGGAATCAAGCTCACAAGCGGAGGCAGAACACGGTGGTTGCCCGAGTTGAGGACGACGGCGAACGGAGGCCACTCCAGGGGCTCCAAGCGGGCGAGGCAGCCTCACCGGAGAGAGGCGGAAGCCCTGGAGGGGTTGCCCTGGCCTGGGAGGGGCTAGAGCTACCGCAGCGACCAGAGGGGATCGTCGAGCTCGAGCTCGGGGATGGCGGCCCAAGGCTTGCCCGGCCGGGCTATGACTTCCTACGAGATTGTGGGATGTGTGGGATTGCTGGATGGTGCTCGAGGAGGCTGGGGGTGGCTCTATTTATAGGCGAGCGGCGAGGGGGGTTCGGGCTCCGCCGGTGGACACCTGTCCACGGCGCCCGGCGACAAGCGGCGTCAGTGAGAGGGGGAGAAGGCGACAAAGGTCACGCGGAAACTGTGGGCGGACGGAGACGAGCACAAGATCGAGGGGAAGGCGACGAGCATAGTGCGCTCCGCACTGTTGGGCTGGATAGACCTTGCCCGTGCTCACTGCAGTGAGCTCCGGCGTCGGCGAGCGCCAGAGGGAGGTTAATGGCATTGAGACGAAGATGGTGGCGCTGTTTGGCATGCTTGGGCAGGCGAGGGAAGCGAGCACACGCGAACAGAGTGCTCGGCGGCACTCAAAGCGCGTCGACACGCATGCCAACACCCCTGGACGAACGTCGTCACCGCGTGAACTATGACATCAGGCCGATCTAAGCATAAACTTCATGTCTGGCATGTTGTTCATGGTGGTTGTCGGTGTCAAAACTGGCAGATCTCGGGTAGGGGGTCCCGAACTGTGCGTCTAGGCCGGATGGTAACAGGAGACAGGGGACACTTTGTTTTACCCAGGTTCGGGCCCTCTCGATGGAGGTAAAACCCTACTCCTTCTTGATTAATATTGATGATATGGGTAGTACAAGAGAAGATCTACCACGAGATCAAGGAGGCTAAACCCTAGAAGCTAGCCTATGGTATGATTGTGTATGGAGTTGATTCTGTCCTACGGACTACAACCCTCCGGTTTATATAGACACCGGATAGGGTTAGGATTACATAGAGTCGGTTACAATGGTAGGAGATCTCAAATATCCGCATCGCCAAGCTTGCCTTTCACGCCAAGGAAAGTCCCCTCCGGACACGGGACGAAGTCTTCAATCTTGTATCTTCATAATCCAGGAGTCCGGCTGAAGGTATAGTCCGGCTACCCGAACACCCCCTAATCCAGGACTCCCTCAGTAGCCCCTGAACCAGGCTTCAATGACAACGAGTCCGGCGCGCAAATTGTCTTCGGCATTGCAAGGCGGGTTCTTCTCCAAATCTTGTGTACCTGTAGGAATAATGTCCGATTCTTGTAATGTAGCGCTCCTCGGCTTCCCTGCCCAATAATGGCCGTCTTCCACGTGTAAAACAAATGCGAAAAGTCGGGGCGTTTTTATATTCACACCCCTAGCCGTATAAACCGGCCGTCTATTTAATGGGATGGGGATTTAGATCCAAGCCACACCTTCTCCCTTCCGCGAGTAATCATCAGAGCGCCTCCAGCAAAGGTCTATTCCAACATGACCAGCCGTCACAGCTCCTCCCCTCGCCCCTTCGGTCCCAAACCCGGGGCCTGGAGAGTTGCACCATCCCGCATAGTGAGTTAGCATCGCTTCAGGCCAAGGGATTTCTCCCTCAGGCATGCATGGTCCCGGTCCGAGCCGGTATCGCCACCTATAATGGCAGAAAACAAGCGGAGAGCACCTCCAATCCTTCCAAAGGAGAGCGGGTGTGCCTTGTCCCCCATCTGCTAAGGGGACTGGGATTTCCGATTCACCCATTTCTCCGCGGGCTTCTGGAGTTTTACGGCCTCCAGCTGCACAATCTCACGCCCGGCTCCGTATTGCATATTGCGGGTTTCGTCGCTCTCTGCGAGCTAGTTTTAGGCGTTGAAGCCCATTTCACACTGTGGAAGAGGTTATTCTGCCTGGTGCCCCGTTCTCAGAAGGGGTCCATATACCAAGTGGGCGGAGCCGAAGTATGGCGCATCGCCGGGACCGGATACCTATCCGGAACCCCAAAGGAAGTGTCCGAGGGCTGGCCTTCGGAATGGTTTTATATAGAGGACGTCCCTCTACCGGACCCTATCTGGGCCGGTCTCCCTGAGTTCAACAGCGCTCCATTGAAGAAACGCTTGAGCTGGCGTGCGCGGAGCTCTCAGAGAGAAAATGATAGAGACGTCCTTTACCTGATGGGCCGGATAAGGCTGTTAGCTCATTCTGGACTAACCATGATTGGAGTCATGGCCGCATGCATTATGCGGGGGGTACAGCCGCTTCAATATAGAGGCCACCCAATGTGGGAATTCAACGGGGAGGATGACGCCACCCGTTACGGTCGTAAAGGGCCGGACTCGGCCGCCGTTCTAGAAAAGACCTTATCCTCTCTCTACAAGGGAGAAAAGGAGGAATTCCTCCGCGTCAATCCGCGGGCCGGATTCAGTATGAACGATCCTCCAAGTTGGGTAAGTGAACAACTGCGCTTGCCCGTTTGTTTTATACCCCCGTGGTTAGATAGGTAGTCTAACGACTTCAATGCAGGGACTGCGACAGGAGGTAAAGAACATAAGCAGCCGCCCTCCACAACCCGAGGACCCAGAACGGTCCCTCGATCCGGACTCCGAAGAGGATCCGGATATATCGGTGGAGCTTATCGACGGGGTGTTTTATCAACTAAGCAAGGACAATACCTTGGTAGCCATCACGGCGGATTACCCAGGGTTAATTCCGGCCTCCCAGGTGACGGAAACCGGAGTCTCATTCCCTTGAGAGGGATTCCACTCTCGCGTATTTCGGTGCTTCTGACGTCAACCGTGTTTTGCAGGGGAGATTTCCGAGGCAGGAGGCCGAATCTACGACGGTCAGCCAAAGAGGGGCCGCAGAGCCTCATAGGGCAAAAAGAAACGAAGTCCGGATTTAAATGCCGGCGCAAAGGTATAGTGCATCCTTTGTTTCCCTGGAGTTACTCTGTCAGGGTATATTAACGCTCGTGCTATGTTCAGGACGAAAAGACCTCGCCGGACTGCATCCAGAGAGGTTGCCAATCGCGCCTCCACCAGCCAAGCTCCAACGTCTGGCCAGGAAGCGGAGACGAGTACAAGGCGCGCACCGGACGTTCCTCCGACAGAGGATGCGGATAGGCTGTCCGCCACAAATTCAGAAGTGGAGAGTGCCATGAACCACAGGCGTCGCCGGACAACTCTATGCGACGCTTGTTTCTCCTGAGAGGCTTTAGATGCCTTTAATTCAGGAGATGCGTACCTCCGTGCTGCTCAAAATGGTTTAACCAGAGCCACGGAGCAGTATGTGAAAGACATACGGGTAAGAAAATTTTGGCTAAATATGTACACATGCCAGTAGCCCCCGAGACTTGAAACAGTTAGACCAACTGATTTAAGGATCATTGAATATGCAGGTTCTTACAGAGAAGAATACTGTACTATCCCAGGAGCTGGAAAAGTGCAAGGCCCAACTAGAGGCCGCACTAGCCGTAGCAGGGGAGCCCCAAGAGACCCCCTCAGGTAAAATACACTTTGAGAGACTAGTATTGTGCGGTGTGGGTGCAAATCTGACAAATCAAATTGCAGATGGCGCCGGACTCGATCCGGACAAGCAACAACTCTTACGTTAGCTAAAGGCCGTTGAGAGTATGTTGACGAGGGTGAGGCGAGAGAAGAATGATCTTCAGGATGCCAACACCAAGCTAAACATCAAGATTAAAGATGTTCGCGGCCAGCTTTTGGACTCCACGAAGGAGAATCAGCGGCTTCGACGCGGCATTTTTAGTAAGTGCTTGAACGAACCTTGAAAAAAAAGAGTTCGGCGAGGAAGTCGACTAACAGAGTAATGTCTATAGGTATGCTCACAGGTCGTCCTGCAGAGGAGATGCCCGGTTCTATGGTTGATCTTCTTCCCGAACTCATGCAACTGCATGAGCGAGTTCGGCAGGCGATGCGAGGCGTTGCCCAAGCCTTATGGCCTGCCCACTCCGTGCCCAAGGGCCTTGGAGAGCTTGCGGAGAAGCTGAAGGGAGCTCGGCGGCGCTTCCGTTTGTGGAAGATATCGGCCTGTCGACAAGGCGCTCGGGAAGCCTGGGCCATGGTGAAGACCTGTTTTACGAAGTTTGACCCAAACCACATGGCCGAGGACGGACCAGTGGGGCCTGACGGGAAGGAGATCCCTGTGAGCTTAGTATACGGCCAAGTAGAGTTGGCCGCGAAGTATTCCCAGCAGGACTGTAAACTAGACAGCCTGTTAGATGGTATAGAAGAGGAATACAATTAGTCAGAATGACTATGTAATATTGAATTGACATGTGTAATGCCTTCTAGCCGGATTGTAGATCGTTTGTCGTTGCCGACCTTTTCGCTTCAACCTCGGGACCTGACGGTCCGGAGTGTGTCCGAATACCATAACAGTTATATAAGAACCATGGTATGCGTGGAGACCAGGCGTAGGGGTCATTAGTGCTTTATCAGACAAGTGCCCAACTAGTTATGTTATATTACATGGTTAGTAAGAAACATCTTCCAGAGAGAATAGTTCCGTTAGGGGTTCCTTTCGCTGGGAGGCATGCCCTAAAGTGCATGTCCGGACTGCGTAGAAGGACGCAGAAACAAAAAGCATCTGGGGGCGCGTAAAATGGGTAAAAAGATCATCTTTTATCTCACCGACCGAATATTCCCTTAAGAACGCTAGCTTTCGGCTTCACCCAGTCTGAGGTACACATCCGGCTAACCCGGCAGTAACAATCGCAGAGGAGCTCCCTTTACCGCCTAGCCGAACAATTGGGAACGTAGGGGTAAGTACAGGAGCCAGGCAACCCAGCTTGGCCAAAACTTAAGTCATATCGATGCATATAATGGTGAAGAAAAAGGTATATGCGGAAGTTTGACGCATGTGTTGGGCATGAAGCCCGTATAAATAAGCTTCTGTTAAAGAAGCCCCCAGGTTTAATGAGCACGAGTGGCGCGTCACGAGATAAGCCTTTAAGGGCTATAAAAGAAAAGAGGGGGAGGAGAGAAATGTAAGACAGAAAAAATGCAAAAAATGGACAGAGTATCACAGCCCTAGAATTTGCCTGTAGCTATTTACCTGAGTGAGCATCATGCATGATGTCTAAATTCTGAAAGTTGAATTGAGGTTAGTTGAAACCCTCATAAATCACTTCAAAAATAATCAACATTAAAATCTTTTCAAAGAAGTCCAAGAAAATGTTCCTCTTAGTCTCTGAAAATATTGGCAAGAGGTAAAACTTAAAACAATATTTTTGGAATCTCAGAGATATTTATTTTGGGCCTTTGAATTAATTCAATAACTATTTGCATTGGATATATATTCTTTATATAATTAATATATGTCCAATAATTCTGGAACATTTTATGTGGTTTGGGATATTTTAGTTCTAGTCACATATTTATTTTCAGGATTTTATAAAATGATTTAGTATTTAAACTAAATCAAAACAAATGTCAGAAAATAGAAAACAGAAAACAACAAAGAGAGAAAAGCCAACCTGGGCCTTACCTGGTGCACCTGCAGCCCACCTGGCTGGCCCAGCTGGCCAGCCCAGCCCACTGGCCTCTCCCCCCTGTCGTCTTCCTCGCGACAGAAGGACGATGGGCGTGTGGCCGCCGTGCGCGCACACGCGCCCCGGCCACCTCCTGCTTGCCGCTTCCCCTCGTCGCCCCGGACCTCCCTCGCGACGCCACGCGGTCCCGACCGCTCCCTCACTCTCTCTCGTGCCTCTCCCCTCCTCTGTTTCTCTCGTGCACAGCCACCCGAACGCGCCGTCGTCGCCGCTTGCTGATGCCATGGCCACCGGCCCTCCCTCGCCCATTCAACGTGCCGAGAGCTCCGCCTCGACCCCCTCCTTCTTCCACCCCGATCCACGCCACCGCGGGAGCCCCACATCGCCGCTACGAGTCGTCTTCCCCGAGCACGGCCGCCGAACTCCATCGACGAATTTGTCGCCTTCCGGTCCTCCCCGAGCTCGCCGAGGCCACCTCTGAACTCGCGGTGAGCTCCTCTATCGACCCCCCTACTCCCGTGCCCACTAGCTCATCGTAGCCCTCGTTTCCGTCGAGACCGAGACCTCACCGGCCCCGGACTTGTCGCCGCCGTCGTTTTGGTACGCCTCCTTCCAAACCGAGCGCGTCACTGCACTCAGTGCACCCCTAGGAGCACGTTTCACCCACTGGCTCCTCCTCCCATGCACCACAATGCCAAACCCGCAGGTGCCCGAACTCCGGCCGCTGCCGATTTGGTCGCCGCCGTCGATCCTGACCACCGTAGCTCCTACCACCACCACCACCAATGGTTGCGCCTCGCTCCCAGGAACCCATAGGTGCAACTCACGCGTCGAATGGTGCCCTGTAGAAGATTTCCGAGCCTCGCCGCCGTGTCTGGCCTCGCCGGCGTCGAGTTGCCGGCAGGTTGACCTGATCGGCCCGGGGTTTGACCTCCCCTGACGTGTGGGCCCAGGCGCCTGCTTAATTAGTGTTAGGTTAGTTAGTGTTAATTAACTTAGCTAATAAGATGAGCCAGTGACGTGCGGGCCCCGCTCGGCTAACTAAGTTAGTTAGGGCTAATCATATTTAGGTTAGTTAGGTTAGTCGCTGACCAGTGGGCCCAATCCAGTTAGTTAGGGCTAACTAACTTGGTTAGTTGACTGGGTCACTGACCAGTGGGTCCCACTGGTCAGGTTTGACCTGGTCGACGCCTTTGACCTGCTGACGTCACCCCGACGTCATGCTGACGCAGTATATGCTTCTGGGATTTTAAATAAGTCAGAAATGATTTATTTATTTTCAGAAAATACCCAAAACTTCTAAAAATCATAGAAATTCAACCGTAACTCCAAATAAGATAAATTATATACGAAAAATTATCAGAAAAATTCAAGGAATCTGTTTATGGCATTTTCATGCATGTTTGAACAACTTAACCTCACTGTTTAGACCAAAACATGATAATGCACTATTTGAATTCATAGTTTGAATTTGAATTTGAACCTAGTGTTCAAACCAATTCCATTTAACTTGTTGTTAGTTGCATTAGCTGAATCAACAGCATATTGCCATGTCACATTCGTGCATCATATTGTTGCATTGCATTAATTGTGTTTCCTCTCTATTGCCAGTATTTGTCCCCTCTCGGTAGACGTTGTACCGACGCTGTGATCGTTGACACTGATGAAGACTCAATGATATCTTCAGAAGTGCCAGGCAAGCACAACCCCCTTGTTCATTCCGATACAAGACCACTCTCTCGCTCCTGCTCGCTTTTACTGCATTAGGACAACAACGATTCATCTGTTACTTGTTGCGGTAGTTGAACCCCTTATCCTCTGCATGACCTGTCATTGCCACAGTAAATAGATGAAACCCACTAGCATGAGTAGGAGTTGTTTGAGCCCTGATGTGCCTACTCATTCATGCTTGTTTGTCATGCCTGCTACTGCTTAGAGTTGAGTCAGGTCTGATTCATCGGGGATGGATCGGAGGTGTGTAAACATGTCCTACTGTGTGTGAGCTAAGTGTGTGAACACGTTTTGGTAAAGGTAGCGGTGAGAGGCCATGTAGGAGTACATGGTGGGTTGTCTCATTGAAACCGTCCTCAGGAACTGAGCTCTGTGTTTGTGATCCATGAAACAGCTACTACCACACATTGGGCCCTGAAATATGACCCCGCTTGACTTACTGACCCCTCTCGCGTCTGTCCAGGAGTTGCAACTAGTTTCTGGTGTTTGTAGGACATGTGTTGGCGGCCGTGCGTAGCGCTGACCCTAGGGGCGGGCTATGTTGCGGTAGATACACCGTGGCACTGTGTACCGAGTCACCCGTTTGGTTTCTTGGGAACCCTGTTCACATCGTTTGGGGCCATTGAGGACACCCCGGCCGGATTTCCTTGCGGATGGAACCTGAATAGGCGATAAACCTGGACTAAACACTTGTGAGGTTAGTCAGGTCGTGGTCTACACCCACGTCGGTTTTCGCTTGAAGTCTGCCGAGCACATGTCGTGTGCAGACGCTAAGTGGTGGAAACATGTGTGACGAAGTACACCCCTGCAGGGTTATAAATGATCTATTCGAATAGCCGCGTCCGCGATATTACAAACATGTGTGAAAGTGGATACTCTAAAATGCGCAAGATAAGCGTGAGTGCTATGGATGGCCTTCTCGTAGGGAGACGAGAGCGGATCCATAGTGGTGTATTGAATGGTGAATATGTGGAGTCGTGTGCGCCACCTCAAAAGAGTTGCTTGCAATCGTAGTTCAGGATAGCCACTGAGTCAAAGCTGGCTTGCTGTAGTTAAACTCCACCACCTCCCTTGTTGATACCGATGCATATGTAGTTTTGTTCTGATGTAAGTCTTGCTGAGTACTTTTGTACTCACGTTTGCTTAATTTATGTTTTGCAGAGAGATTTCAGTCTCGCTAGTATTTCTGCGTGAACTTTGACGTTTAGCTTGATACCTCAGCTACGATCTTGTGCCCTCGGCAGGATTTGGTAGATAGTCAGGCTTCTCAGCCTTTTCCATTTGTAGATGTCTGTACTCAGACATGTTAAGCTTCCGCATGTGCTTTGATTTGTATGCTCTGAATGTTGGGTCATGAGACCCATGTTTGTAATATCTCGCTCCTCGGAGCCTAATGAATAAATACTTGAGTTGTAGAGTTATGTTGTGATGCCATGTTGTATTTACACATATCGAGCATATTGTGTGTATGATTGAAATGCTTGGTATGTGTGGGATCCGACAATCTAGTGGTTTATCCTTGGCAGCCTCTCTTATGGGGAAATGTAGTCTAGTGCTTCCATGAGCCATAGTAGTCCGCTACAGCCCGGTTCACCGGAGTCCTGTTAGCCCAGCACTACTGCTCAGGACACTTGACTGGCCGGCATGTGTTTCACTTCGTTCCTGTGTCTGTCCCTTTGGGGAAATGTCACGCTATGATATCCGGAGTCCTGTTAGCCCAGTGCTACAGCCCGGAATCACTCACTGATGACCGACATGCTCGATGTGGTTCATGTATGCCTGTCTCCATAGGTCTGTGCCGCTTTGGGTTCACTACTAGCCATGTCGGCCCAGGTTCTTTGTCATATGGATGCTAGCGACACTATCATATACGTGAGCCAAAAGGTGCAAACGGTCCCGGGCCAGGTAAGGTGGCACCCGTGGGAATACCGTGCGTGAGGCCGCAAAGTGATATGATGTGTTACATGCTGGATCGGTGTGACTTAGGATCGGGGTCCTGACACAGAGGAAGGAGACGAACACAGAGTCCGGCGCTAGGCATAGAATCTTCTGAGACGGGTGGCGTTCCACGGGTTCGGCTCGAGTCGGTTATCCGACGCATCTCGCAGGCGGTACGCCCCGCCAGTCAGGACTCGATTATGAATGGACCCTCCCACTTGGGCTTGAGTTTGTCCTTTTTCTTATCCGGCAGGCGTAGAACTAGTTCGCCAACATTGTAATTTTTGGCCCGTACTTCTCTGCTTTGATATCTTCGGGCCTGCTGTTGATAAAATGCGGAACGGGCTTTTGCCACATCACGCTCCTCCTCCAAGGCGTCCAAGTTGTCCTATCGATCGATCTCGGCTTCTCTTTCTTCGTACATGCGCACTCTAGGTGAGTCATGAATTATGTCGCAGGGCAGAACTGCCACTGCGCCGTATACCATGAAAAATGGTGTGTATCCGGTGGTGCGACTGGTCCGCAGCCCCCAGAGTACGGAGTCGAGCTCCTCTACCCAGTGCATATTAGATTCCTTAAGGGATCGCACTAATCTGGGTTTGATGCCGCTCATAATGAGACCATTTGCACGTTCGACCTGGCCGTTGGTTTGTGGGTGATAGACGGAAGCATAATCGAGCTTGATGCCCATGTTTTTGCACCAGAGTTTTACCTCGTCTGCGGTAAAGTTTGTACCGTTATCGGTTATGATGCTGTGGGGGATGCCATAACGGTGTACAACCCCGGATATGAAGTCTATCACAGGTCTGGATTCGGCTGTTTTAACAGGCTTGGCTTCTATCCATTTGGTGAATTTATCCACCATGACCAGTAAGTATTTTTTCCTGTCGGTCCCGCCTTTAAGGGGTCCGACCATGTCAAGCCCCCAGACCACGAAAGGCCAGGTAATTGGTATAGTTTGGAGTGCGGTGGGTGGCATATGGCTTTGGTTGGCAAAAAGTTGGCAACCAGCGCATCATTGGACTAAGTCCTGAGCGTCTGCCCGGGCCGTCTGCCAATAAAAGCCTGTACGGAAAGCCTTGCTAACAAGGGACCGAGCAGCGGGGTGGTGACCACCGAGTCCGGCATGAATTTCAGCCAGAAGGTTCCGCCCTTCCTCTTCGGAGATGCACCTTTGAAGGACTCCGGTAGTGCTTTTGTTATAAAGCACTCCCTCATGGACTTTGTAGGCTTTAGATCGCCGCACTATGCAGCGGGCCTTGTTTTGATCCTCTGGGAGTTCCTGCCTAGTAAGGTAGGCTAGGAATGGTTCTGTCCACGGGGCGATGACCGCCATTATTACGTGGGCTGAAGGTGTAATTTCATTGGCAGAGCCTCCAATTGTGTCAAATTGTTCGGCGTCGAGTAGTGCGGCTGGGTCCGGGCTGTTATTTTCGGGTTCCCCCTCCCATGTTACAGATGGCTTGAACAATCTTTCCTAGGATTGTCGAGTTCAAGCCTCAGTTCAGTTCCTACTACTTCCATATATTCATAACTGGCCTCAGAACCTTGATATTGTGATGTTGAGTGGTTATGCCACCATTTTTGCAGGATGTCTCAAATCTTTTCGAGCATTTACAGCCGTTATGCTGTCCGAGTCATCCCAAGTTTCTAAATAGTCTGATGCATTGCAAATCCCTTCTTTCCATTCTCGATGTTCCTTTGGGCCAGATTAACCACACTAATCGTCAAGTTGAGGTACTCCGTTGCCTCGGCATATATGTTGGAGCTATTATTATGACCCTAGGTGTCTTAGAGGATCACCTAGTAATCTAGCTTTGTTTTGTGTTCCCGGTGTGATAATTCTGGCCACCATTCTCGAAAGCATCCCATGATGCCATGTAGTGGTAGGTATTCTATTCATGGGTTCTTGCACCCGAGATTCACTCTACTTTACCTATTGTTGATAGTGTTGCTAGTTCCTTTAGGACATTAGTAACCTTTGCATTAGTCCTTGAGGTCCGTGGTATTTCCTTCTTCCAAATACTATGAACCACTTATGGCAGAAGTTTGTTGGATCAAAAGATCACAACAGGAGGGCTCTCGATGAGTTCCCCATTCTATATTGTGACTCTGTCAATCCTACCTCTCCACATGGGTTATCCGGAAGAAATATGTTGAACTCATTCGACATGCTAATCTATGCATCCACAACTCAGAAAATTATATGTTCCTTTGAGTTGTCCCTCTTTAGTTGTTTTCTGACCCTCGACTATCAATTGATAGTCAGGAGTAGTTTTGCGTTCGTGTTATCGATGCTTATTATTCTTGTGGTCTATCAAGCCATTCTATTCTGGAATGACTAGGAGAAACAAACTCCAGTACCTCATCCATATCCAGGATTGGGTCAAAGCAGTTGTATTCCGCAGATCAAAATGCAACCCAACTTTTGGTTCTGCTCTACCCTGAATTATTACTCACTTTATGTCAGGAGCGTCGTGAGAATTGCACCTTCTCTTATGAATTCTTGATGCAATGATACTTCTTGCCATCATTATTCATTCCTCGGTTCCCGTGTTATCGTAACCGGAATGCCGGCAAGTGAGTCGTGATGTGTGAAATCAATACTCCTAGCAACTCCGTTGCTTGGTAGTTAATGGACAATATTCTCCTTCTTAGCGTGTTGGTTATTGAATCATCGTTCTAAGATAGATTGTGCTACCTAGTCCCTATTTCTGGTGCACTCCTCGATCAATGAGTGAGGATTATTAAATCCCTTGCTTATTTGATCATATTGTCTTGCTCTGAAAAGCAAGATTGTTCTCGAGCTTAGTAACATATCGGTGGTTCGTGATTTTCCGAACATCTTCTCGGAGGTATCACCCGGCTGTCACCTGATCGCTATGTTGAGTTCGTGATCAAGTTGGTTTCTTGTAGCCACCCTCTTCTCCAGGAATCTGTGTTGGATACCCCTGAGCTAGTTGGTTAAGCTTAACAACACTTGGAGAGTTGGAAGATAAAAGTTTGTCCTACCACGCTCATTCCTAAGGGATATCTTTGTGTGTGCGTGTGTGTGTTGAAGAAAGATGATATCTTCATCGACTGATCCCCGTGATCAGTTGTTGGATCTATTATCTTGTCCAAACCTTGATTTGAGTGTGGGCTATCGTCAAATCAAATCAGAACCAACGATGTTCGTAATGTTGTCTTACTTGCGGTTATCCCTCGAGCATACACCATTATATCTTTGGTCTGACCAATACTATCACATTGTTCACATAGTGGTGGAAGTCCAGTGATATGGAAATTCCGATGAGTTGCTGTTGAGCCCATCAGCGGCATTTTGTCTCCTCCATGATTGTGTTGAACATCCAGCTAGTGTTTTGAAATTTTGTAAGCATTATCTTCATGTCCCGTTCATGAAATACATGTTTGGTGTAAGAAGTGACTTTCTCCAAGTTCATGTGCATTAGGTGCAAGTTGCCGCCATGAATTCGAGAAAGATTGTTTTTGCTTCCTCTGGAATCATCCCAAGTCAGTCATACATGTGCGAAGTATTCTATGGTCTGATGGACTGATCATCTACATTCTATACGTATTCCTAGCACACCAAGCCACTGATTGATTTGTTCACGGAGAAGAAGTTTCTTCTTAAGGGTTAGACCTACGCAAGGACTTTGATATCCTTGTTGATGGTTCCCCCTGAACTCGGTAGTGTTTCATTTTAAGACTACCAGGTGACCATGCTTGTCTAGGACAACGTGTTCACATGCTTGTAGCATAACCGGCTCATGTTTTGGAGCTTACTATCGTAGTTCATTCCCCGAGAATCTCGCAACGTCATCTCGTCGATCTGTGTTGCAAACCTTCATTTTCTTTTCTAGACTCGATGAGTCTGGAATATCCTGACACCAACCAGATTTGAATCTCAGGCAGATATGATGGTTGGAACATTTTCCAAGAACTATAATATTGGTCTCTTGATAACCGGTAAAGTGGATGTCGTGGTCAACACACCTAGCCGGAAGGCCTATTATTGTAGTATCTTGATTGAGGAAGTTGGTCACCTACCCATAAGGATTTCGTAGGATTTACTCCAGAAGTTGTTTCTTATGGATCTATTGTATTCCGAAGTCCGACCACTGCTTGGTGGCTATGCCGATGCTTCAAAGCATGACCGTGGTAACCAGTACATCAAGGAGGACATTAGAAGCGGAGAACTAAATGTCTCTCGGTCGATCATCCAGATTTCTTTCCCTTGGCCTCGCCAAGGTGAAATATGAGAAAGTGTTATCTTCCTTTGCACCCGCATTATCCATCACCTTTCATCATGGTGGTATGTTGTGTTGCCAGGATCCTTGACACGGATATTGGTAAAACCTTGATGAGTATGGAAATGCTCAAGTTCTTGAGAGCACGCTCAGGCACTAGGTTCTGATGTTGTCGTTAACTGGAATGTGCCTCCGTTCTCTCAGTTGTTCGATAGCCATCCAATTGGTGGAATCACCTTTGCCGGTGAACCTTCTCCCCAGTTACTAGAATCATTCCCAACATTTGCATTTTGTTCCCAGCTTACACCTCAGTAGCTGTTGTCAGGATCATCTTCAAAAGTGGACTTACCATGGGTCTCATCCATTTCTGATGATAAGCAAAAATCATCCATTGCGTTGTCTTCAACAAGGTAGTCCACATCATCCATCCTAGTCCAAGTATGCCATCTCTTCAAGCTACCTCAAACGATCAATTGTAAATTGCCTTAAGCTGGTATGAAGAGTTTCAATGATCTCTGAATCAAAAGTAATTCTTTTTGCCACTTAAGGGAATATTTCTGCGAGTCACTTCCCTTAAGATGTCTCGTTATGGTATCATGGCAATCTCCCTCGCTACTTTGAAACCCTCGTCAAATTGTTTCTTCTATCGCTCCTGATGCGAGTTTTGCCTCTCAGCTCCAGAGATGTTCCTATGTCTCACTCCATGAGTTGATCCTAAGTTGTTCGATCTTCGAGAAGATCGATCCTTCTAGAGTTTTCCCTTCCCTCTCGTTGTCATGTTGGTTGGAGTTCTCAGAGCAAGACATCGAGACAATGATGGTGATCGAATCAACAACCTTATGAGATGCAACCTGGATCGTGAAGATTATGTTAGCTTGTGTTTTCCCCTTCAGCTTACCCTACGCTTGAATCTCGGGACAAGATTCTTGTTTAGTGGGGGTGAGTTGTCACAGGCCTAGAATTTGCTTGTAGCTATATACCTGAGTGAGCATCATGCATCATGTCTAAATTCTGAAAGTTGAATTGAGGTTAGTTGAAACCCTCATAAATCACTTCAAAAATAATCAACATTAAAATCTTTTCAAAGAAGTCCAAGAAAATGTTCCTCTTAGTCTTTGAAAATATTGGCAAGAGGTAAAAATTAAAACAATATTTTTGGAATCTCAGAGATATTTATTTTGGGCCTTTGAATTAATTCAATAACTATTTGCATTGGATATATATTCTTTATATAATTAATATATGTCCAATAATTCTGGAACATTTTATGTGGTTTGGGATATTTTAGTTCTAGTCACATATTTATTTTCAGGATTTTATAAAATGATTTAGTATTTAAACTAAATCAAAACAAATGTCAAAAATTAGAAGACAGAAAACAACAGAGAGAGAAAAGCCAACCTGGGCCTTACCTGGCTCACCTGCAGCCCACCTAGCTGGCCCAGCTGGCCAGCCCAGCCCACTGGCCTCTCCCCCCTGTCGTCTTCCTCGCGACAGAAGGACGATGGGCGTGTGGCCGCCGTGCGCGCACACGCGCCCCGGCCACCTCCTGCTTGCCGCTTTCCCTCGTCGCCCCGGACCTCCCTCGCGACGCCACGCAGCCCCGACCGCTGCCTCACTCTCTCTCGTGCCTCTCCCCTCCTCTGTTTCTCTCGCGCACAGCCACCCGAACGCGCCGTCGCCGCCGCTTGCTGATGCCACGGCCATCGGCCCGCCCTCGCCCATTCAACGTGCCGAGAGCTCCGCCTCGACCCCCTCCTTCTTCCACCCCGAGCCACGCCACCGCGGGAGTCCCGCATTGCCGCTACGAGTCGTCTTCCCCGAGCACGGCCGCCGGACTCCATCGATGAATTCGTCGCCTTCCGGTCCTCCCCGAGCTCTCCGAGGCCACCTCTGAACTCGCGGTGAGCTCCTCTATCGACCCCCCTACTCCCGTGCCCACTAGCTCATCGTAGCCCTTGTTTCCATTGAGACCGAGACCTCACCGGCGCCGGACTTGTCGCCGCCGTCGTTTTGGTACGCCTCCGTCCAAACCGAGCGCCTCACTGCACTCAGTGCACCCCCAGGAGCACGTTTCACCTACCGGCTCCTCCTCCCATGCACCACAACGCCAAACCCGCAGGTGCCCGAACTCCGGCCGCCGCTGATTTGGTCGCCGCCGTCGATCCTGACCACCGTAGCTCCTACCACCACCACCACCAATGGTTGCTCCTCGCTCCCAGGAACCCATAGGTGCAACTCGCGCGTCGAATGGTGCCCTGTAGAAGATTTCCGAGCCTCGCCGCCGTGTCTGGCCTCGCCGGTGTGGAGTCGCCGGCAGGTTTGACCTGATCAGCCTGGGGTTTGACCTCCCCTGACGTGTGGGCCCAGGCGGCTGCTTAATTAGTGTTAGGTTAGTTAGTGTTAATTAACTTAGCTAATTAGATGAGCCACTGACATGCGGGCCCTGCCCGGCTAACTAAGTTAGTTAGGGCTAATCATATTTAGGTTAGTTAGGTTAGTCGCTGACCAGTGGGCCCAATCCAGTTAGTTAGGGCTAACTAACTTGGTTAGTTGACTGGGTCACTGACCAGTGGGTCCCACTGGTCAGGTTTGACCTGGTCGACGCCTTTGACCTGCTGACGTCACCCCGACATCATGCTGACGCAGTATATGCTTCTGGGATTTTAAATAAGTCAGAAATGATTTATTTATTTTCAGAAAATACCCAAAACTTCTAAAAATCATAGAAATTCAACCGTAACTCCAAATAAGATAAATTATATATGAAAAATTATCAGAAAAATTCAAGGAATCTGTTTATGGCATTTTCATGCATGTTTGAACAACTTAACCTCACTGTTTAGACCAAAACATGATAATGCACTATTTGAATTCATAGTTTGAATTTGAATTTGAACCTAGTGTTCAAACCAACTCCATTTAACTTGTTGTTAGTTGCATTAGCTCAATCAATAGCATATTGCCATGTCACATTCATGCATCATATTGTTGCATTGCATTAATTGTGTTTCCTCTCTGTTGCCGGTATTTGTCCCCTCTCGTTAGACGTTGTACCGACGCTGTGATCGTTGACACTGATACTCAATGATATCTTCAGAAGTGCCAGGCAAGCACAACCCCCTTGTTCATTCCGATACAAGCCCACTCTCTCGCTCCTGCTCTCTTTTACTGCATTAGGACAACAACGATTCATCTGTTACTTGTTGCGGTAGTTGAACCCCTTATCCTCTGCATGACCTGTCATTGCCACAGTAAATAGATGAAACCCACTAGCATGAGTAGGAGTTTTTTGAGCCCTGATGTGCCTACTCATTCATGCTTGTTTGTCATGCCTGCTACTGCTTAGAGTTGAGTCAGGTCTGATTCATCGGGGATGGATCGGAGGTGTGTAAACATGTCCGACTGTGTGTGAGCTAAGTGTGTGAACACGTTTTGGTAAAGGTAGCGGTGAGAGGCCATGTAGGAGTACATGGTGGGTTGTCTCATTGAAACCGTCCTCAGGAACTGAGCTCTGTGTTTGTGATCCATGAAACAGCTACTACCACACATTGGGCCCTGAAATATGACCCCGCTCGACTTACTGACCCCTCTCGTCGCTCTGTCCAGGAGTTGCAACTAGTTTCTGGTGTTTGTAGGACATGTGTTGGCGGCCGTGCGTAGCGCTGACCCTAGGGGTGGGCTATGTTGCGGTAGATACACCGTGGCACTGTGTACCGAGTCACCCGTTTGGTTTCTTGGGAACCCTGTTCACATCGTTTGGGCCATTGAGGACACCCCGGCCGGATTTCCTTGCGGATGGAACCTGAATAGGCGATAAACCTGGACTAAACACTTGTGAGGTTAGTCAGTCGTGGTCTTACACCCACGGCGGTTTTCGGCTTGAAGTCTGCCGAGCACATGTCGTGTCAGACGCTAAGTGGTGAAACATGTGTGACGAAGTACACCCCTGCAGGGTTATAACATGATCTATTCGAATAGCCCGTCCGCGAGTAATGTAGACTTTTGGGTTCATAACAGTTCATAGACATAGTGAAAGTGGATACTCTAAAATGCGCAAGATAAGCGTGAGTGCTATGGATGGCCTTCTCGTAGGGAGACGAGAGCGGATCCATAGTGGTGTATTGAATGGTGAATATGTGGTCGTGTGCGCCACCTCAAAAGAGTTGCTTGCAATCGTAGTTTGGGTAGCCACTGAGTCAAAGCTGGCTTGCTGTAGTTAAACTCCACCACCTCCCTTGTTGATACCGATGCATATGTAGTTTAGTTCTGATGTAAGTCTTGCTGAGTACTTTTGTACTCACGTTGCTGTTTAAATGTTTTGCAAAGAGATTTCGTCTCGCTAGTAGTTCCGCGTGAACTTTGACGTTTAGCTTGATACCTCAGCTATGATCTTGTGCCCTCGGCAGGATTTGGTAGATAGTCAGGCTTCTTAGCCCTTTTCCATTTGTAGATGTCTGTACTCAGACATGTTAAGCTTCCGCATGTGCTTTGATTTGTATGCCTTCTGAATGTTGGGTCATGAGACCCATGTTTGTAATATCTCGCTCCTCGGAGCCTAATGAATAAATACTTGAGTTGTAGAGTTATGTTGTGATGCCATGTTGTATTTACACATATCGAGCATATTGTGTGTATGATTGAAATGCTTGGTATGTGTGGGATCCGACAATCTAGTGGTTTATCCTTGGCAGCCTCTCTTATGGGGAAATGTAGTCTAGTGCTTCCATGAGCCATAGTAGTCCGCTACAGCCCGGTTCACCGGAGTCCTGTTAACCCAGCACTACTGCTCAGGACACTTGACTGGCCGGCATGTGTTTCACTTCGTTCCTGTGTCTGTCCCTTTGGGGAAATGTCACGCTATGATATTCCGGAGTCCTGTTAGCCCAGTGCTACAGCCCGGAATCACTCACTGATGACCGACATGCTCGATGTGGTTCATGTATGCCTGTCTCCATAGGTCTGTGCCACTTTGGGTTCACTACTAGCCATGTCGGCCCAGGTTCTTTGTCATATGGATGCTAGCGACACTATCATATACGTGAGCCAAAAGGTGCAAACGGTCCCGGGCCAGGTAAGGTGGCACCCGTGGGAATACCGTGCGTGAGGCCGCAAAGTGATATGATGTGTTACATGCTGGATCGGTGTGACTTAGGATCGGGGTCCTGACACAGAGGAAGGAGACGAACACAGAGTCCGGCGCTAGGCATAGAATCTTCTGAGACGGGTGGCGTTCCACGGGTTCGGCTCGAGTCGGTTATCCGACGCATCTCGCAGGCGGTACGCCCCGCCAGTCAGGACTCGATTATGAATGGACCCTCCCACTTGGGCTTGAGTTTGTCCTTTTTCTTATCCGGTAGGCGTAGAACTAGTTCGGCAACATTGTAATTTTGGCCCGTACTTCTCTGCTTTGACATCTTCGGGCCTGCTGTTGATAAAATGCGGAACGGGCTTTTGCCACATCACGCTCCTCCTCCAAGGCGTCCAAGTTGTCCTATCGATCGAGCTCGGCTTCTCTTTCTTCGTACATGCGCACTCTAGGTGAGTCATGAATTATGTCGCAGGGCAGAACTGCCTCTGCGCCGTATACCATGAAAAATGGTGTGTATCCGGTGGTGCGACTTGGCGTGGTCCGCAGCCCCCAGAGTACGGAGTCGAGCTCCTCTACCCAGTGCATATTAGATTCCTTAAGGGATCGCACTAATCTGGGTTTGATGCCGCTCATAATGAGACCATTTGCACGTTCGACCTGGCCGTTGGTTTGTGGGTGATAGACGGAAGCATAATCGAGCTTGATGCCCATGTTTTTGCACCAGAGTTTTACCTCGTCTGCGGTAAAGTTTGTACCGTTATCGGTTATGATGCTGTGGGGGACGCCATAACGGTGTACAACCCCGGATATGAAGTCTATCACAGGTCTGGATTCGGCTGTTTTAACAGGCTTGGCTTCTATCCATTTGGTGAATTTATCCACCATGACCAGTAAGTATTTTTTCCTGTCGGTCCCGCCTTTAAGGTGTCTGACCATGTCAAGCCCCCAGACCACGAAAGGCCAGGTAATTGGTATAGTTTGGAGTGCGGTGGGTGGCATATGGCTTTGGTTGGCAAAAAGTTGGCAACCAGCGCATCGTTGGACTAAGTCCTGAGCGTCTGCCCGGGCCGTCGGCCAATAAAAGCCTGTACGGAAAGCCTTGCTAACAAGGGACCGAGCAGCGGCGTGGTGACCACCGAGTCCGGCATGAATTTCAGCCAGAAGGTTCCGCCCTTCCTCTTCGGAGATGCACCTTTGAAGGACTCCAGTAGTGCTTTTCTTATAAAGCTCTCCCTCATGGACTTTGTAGGCTTTAGATCACCGCACTATGCAGCGGGCCTCGTTTTGATCCTCTGGGAGTTCCTGCCTAGTAAGGTAGGCTAGGAATGGTTCTGTCCACGGAGCGATGACCGCCATTATTACGTGGGCTGAAGGTGTAATTTCATTGGCAGAGCCTCCAATTGTGTCAGATTGTTCGGCGTCGAGTAGTGCGGCTGGGTCTGGGCTGTTATTTTCGGGTTCCCCCTCCCATGTTACAGATGGCTAGAACAATCTTTCCAAAAAGATGTTGGGGTGGACCGCATCGTGCTTAGTTCCGATGCGTGCCAGGACGTCCGCTGCTTGATTGTTTTCTCGGGCTATATGATGGAATTCCAGCCCTTCGAACCGAGCTGACATTTTTAGGACGGCGTTGCGATAAGCTTTCATTTTTGGGTCCTTGGCGTCGAAGTCGCCATTTATTTGGGATATCGCGAGGTTCAAATCCCCGCGTACCTCTCGGCATTGAATGCCCATGGATACTGCCATCCGGAGGCCATGTAGAGGGCCTCGTATTCGGCTGCGTTGTTGGAGTCCGTGTACATAATTTGGAGTACATACTGGACTGTGTCTCCTGTGGGGGACGTTAAAACGATGCCAGTCCCCAGTCTGGCCAACATTTTGGAGCCGTCGAAATGCATGATCCAGTTTGAGTATGTGCCGTATTCTTTAGGGAGTTCGGCCTCCGTCCATTCTGCGATGAAGTCGGCCAAAACTTGCGATTTGATAGCTCGCCGTGGCTTATAGGTTATATCGAACGGGAGGAGCTCGATGGCCCATTTTGCGATCCGGCCCGTTGCATCGCGGTTGTTGAGAATATCGTTAAGTGGTACTTCCGAGGCTACTGTTATGGAACACTCTTGAAAGTAGTGTCGTAGCTTTCGGGATGCCATGAATACTGCGTATGCAATTTTTTGATAATGCGGGTACCGTGATTTGCATGGAGTGAGGACAGTGGACACGTAGTAGACCGGCCTTTGAAGGGGGAGTTTGTGTCCGTCCATTTCCCGCTCGACAACGAGCACTGCGCTGACAACTTGATGTGTTGCTGGAATGTACAATAACATTGGTTCGCCAGTGTTAGGCGCGACCAAGACTGGGTTTGTTGCCAGTATGGCTTTTATTTCCTCGAGTCCGGCCGTGGCGGCGTCCGTCCACTCGAAGTGTTCGGTGCGCCGGAGTAGGCGATAAAGGGGCAGTGCCTTTTCTCCCAAGCGGGAGATGAAGCGACTTAGAGCCGCCACGCATCCGGTTAGCTTTTGTATTTGTTTGAGGTCCTTTGGGATATCCAATTGTGACAAAGCTCGGATCTTGGCCGGATTTGCTTCAATTCCTCTACCGGATACGATGAAGCCCAAGAGCTTTCCGGCTGGAACACTGAAGACGCATTTTTCCGGGTTGAGCTTGATGTCGTATTTTCGGAGGTTATCGAATGTGAGCCTCAAGTCGTCTACTAGAGATTCGACATGTCTTGATTTGATGACCACATCATCCACATATGCCTCCATTGTTTTGCCGATCTGATTTGCCAGACATGTCTGGATCATGCGCTGATATGTTGCGCCGACGTTTTTTAGCCCGAAGGGCATTGTGTTGAAGCAGAATGGGCCGTATGGTGTGATGAATGCTGTTGCAGCTTGGTCTGATTCCACCATCTTCATTTGATGGTAACCGGAGTATGCGTCGAGGAAACACAACGAGTCGTGTCCTGCGGTGGCATCGATAATTTGATCGATATGGGGGAGGGGGAAGGGATCCTTTGGGCAAGCCTTGTTAAGGTCTTTAAAGTCGACACACAGGCGCCAGGATTTGTCCTTCTTTGGTACCATCACCAGGTTTGCTAGCCAGTCCGGATGTTTTATGTCTCTAATGAATCCGGCCTCCAATAGCTTGGCTAGCTCTTCTCCCATAGCCTGTCTCTTGGGTTCGGAGAAACGCCGAAGGGCTTGTTTGACAGGCCTGAATCCTTTTAGGATATTTAAGCTGTGTTCGGCCAGCCTGCGTGGGATCCCTGGCATGTCTGAAGGGTGCCAGGCAAAAATGTCCCAATTCTCTCGTAGGAACTCTCGCAGTGCGGCGTCAACATCGGGGTTCAGTCGTGCCCCGATGGAAGCTGTTTTATTCGGGTCCGTTGGATGGACCTGGAATTTGACTATTTCGTCAGCTGGCTTGAAGGATGTGGATTTGGATCTTTTGTCGAGTATCACGTCATCCCTGTTAACCGTGGAGCGCAGCGCGGTCAGTTCTTCGGCCGCTATGGCTTCAGATAGTGCCTCAAGGGCTAATGCGGCCGTCTTGTTTTCGGCGTGGAGTGCTATCTCCGGATCACTAGCTAGAGTGATAATTCCATTCGGCCCGGGCATCTTAAGCTTCATGTACCCGTAATGGGGTATCGCTTGGAAGATTGTGAATGCTTCCCGCCCTAGTAAGGTGTGATGTCCGCTTTTAAACGGGGCCACCTGAAACGTGACTTCTTCGGACCTGTAATTATCCGACGTGCCGAACACCACATCTAGTGTGATTTTTCCTGTGCAGCGCGCTTCCCGATTGGGGATTATTCCTCTAAAGGTTGTGCTGCTTTGCTTGACGCGGTTCCGGTCTATTCCCATTTTTTGAAGGGTTTCCTCATAAATGAGGTTCAGTCCGCTGCCTCCATCCATGAGCACCTTGGTGAGGCGAAAGCCGTCCACTATGGGACTGAGGACCAATGCGGCTGGTGCTCGGGCTGTTCGGAATCTAGGTTCATCACTTGCGTTGAAGGTGATAGCAGTGTCGCTCCATGGATTTATTGTTGCAACTTGATAGAGTTCGGCGAGGTTGCGGAGTGTTATTTTTCGCATATTGTTTGATGCGAAAGTCTCGAAGACTGTGAGAATGGTACTGGTGTCCTTGGGCTGGCTTTCTGCGGCCTCCCGATTTAAGAGGTCCTCGCCAATTTTGGCTACCTGCCGGAGTATCCAACATGCTCTAAGGCTGTGAGTTGGTGTGGCATCCTCTATACTGTGGATTTGATAGGGTCCATCAAGCCACTTTTCCAGTACGGTTCCATGCCCTATAAAGGGTTTTGGTTTTTTGCTTTTTATCCCGGGTGTCTTATGGTGATGCACCCTCTTAGTTCGGACGGGGTTATTATTCAAGGCCGGATTATCCCAAAATTTTATTTCAGTTTTCCAAGCACTTTCCATCGCACAGTACTTTTGTATTATGGATGCCAAGTCAGCGAAGCGTGTAATATCACGACGACTTATGGCGTTAAGGATTCCCTCGTCCGTGCAATTACTGCAGAAGATTGATATTGCGTCTCCCTCGCGGTAATCCTTTATCCTGTTCATAACCAGGAGGAATCTGGCCCAGAAATGATGTACTGTTTCGTCGGGCCTCTGCCTGACTTGGGAGAGATCGCTTATGTTCGGGTGGGTGGGTGTCGTTGAATCTGAAACCTCACCCAATCCAAGATTCAGAGGCCGAAGAGTTTCCGAATTCTGAAGGTCATATTCCTGGACGTTATCCAACGAATCCGGCCAGTTGCCTGATTCTAAGCTCAGGTCTTGAGTTACATCCTCCCCTCCGCGGGTATCCAGCTTGGAGGGATCGGGAATTCAGATGTAACTAGTCCTTAAAATAGATGAAGGGTCGCCGCACTGCGCCTCTACCACAACAACGTGGTGGGTGACTTGAGGAGAGTTAATTTCTCTTAGATCGGGCTTAAGCCCAACCTGGTTGTAATGTATAGCGACCCCTAGGGCGGAGATGCGATCCAAGAGCTCGTTTACGGAAGAGAGCTCTATTGGATATAACTGCTCGACGAGCTCCGAGCTGACGTGTAGATTGCTTTTGATGACCCGAGAGGTCACCGTCGGTGCAACAGCCGAACAGGCGGTCATGAGGAAACCACCTAGCCGGAGGGTTTGGCCAAGAGCCAAGGCTCCCTTAGCAACGGCGCCATCTTTGAAGACGGGAGAAGGCATCCTTCCTGATTGTGACGGCACAGAGGAACTCTCAATGAAAGCACCAATGTCGGTGTCAAAACCGGCGGATCTCGGGTAGGGGGTCCCGAACTGTGCGTCTAGGCCGGATGGTAACAGGAGACAGGGGACACTTTGTTTTAGCCAGGTTCGGGCCCTCTCGATGGAGGTAAAACCCTACTCCTGCTTGATTAATATTGATGATATGGGTAGTACAAGAGAAGATCTACCACGAGATCAAGGAGGCTAAACCCTAGAAGCTAGCCTATGGTATGATTGTGTATGGAGTTGATTCTGTCCTACGGACTACAACCCTCCGGTTTATATAGACACCGGATAGGGTTAGGGTTACATAGAGTCGGTTACAATGGTAGGAGATCTCGAATATCCGCATCGCCAAGCTTGCCTTTCACGGCAAGGAAAGTCCCCTCCGGACACGGGACGAAGTCTTCAATCTTGTATCTTCATAATCCAGGAGTCCGGCTGAAGGTATAGTCCGGCTACCCGAACACCCCCTAATCCAGGACTCCCTCAGTAGTTTTGAGTGTTACCATGATTTGGTTTGGATCTAGGTGCAGTAGAGTGGTTTTTACAAGCCAGGTAAGTTTCTGATCAGTAACTTTGAACAGTTACTATGATCAAACGGCTGGGAGTTAGAGGCTATGCTTTGGAGGCTAGTCATGAGGTACTAAGGTAAAGGTGCACAAGAAAGTTCAGGTCAAATGGAGCAAGTAAAATGGTAGTTGCTGTAGAAACCACCATTTCTGTCCAGAACAGGAAATATTTTCTGTAGCAAAAATATTCCAAAAAGTGATGAAATATTTTTGCTCAGGAAGGTGCCCTAGGGTTCATAGAATATTTGTGAACTATCTCAGACATAAAATTTAGGGTTGCTTTGGAGCATACTGATCTGGCGAGGGTTTTTGAGACGAAATGAATATTTTTCATTTAAGAAAACTATTCCAAAGATTATTTTTGGGATGGATCAGAAAAGAAATGATGATTTAGGAGGGAAGTGAAGCACTTGGGTGAAAGCCAAGGATGCCCAAGTGTTTAAGTCCATATGAAAAGATTCAAAAACTCCAAGTTTTAGAAAGATTTCAAATGATGATCAAGCAAATAAGAGAGGGCAAAAACCAGGCTGTCACACCCGCGGCGGAATTCTTGATGGTTAATGGACCACGCAATCCTCCTGGCTTCCCCCGTGAAGACGGTGGCGACGGCGTCGGCGACCCATCGCATGTCCACGAGGAGTACCGCCCCGAACCCCTCTCTTGGGAGCGGAGGGAAGATCTTCGCCGCCGTAATATGGATGCACTTCACACTCCTATCATTGGAGAAACCCCCGAGGCCCAGGCCTTGGAGGAGGTGCGCTTGGCCAACTTGGCTGAGCGCACTCGACTGCAGAACCTCTAGCGCGCACTCGACGAGCATGCTCGGCAGCGGATTCCTGATTCCAGTCGATGAAAACTTTTTCCGCCTCTGACTCAGGTATACCGAACTCCGATTCAGAATCTCACAGCTACAGCTCGAATAGCAGAGTCAATTCAACCTTCCTAGTCAGAAGCTGACCGAGGTTTGATGCAGATCCGGGCTTTACTCCAGGCAGCAGGAGAGCAGAATACCGCAGTATCTCAGTCGCGGAATAGAATTCATAGCAGATCTGTGGTGGCAGATACTATCCAATCCGCTCACAGCCCAAGATCGCCTCCGCGGCGTGAGGGACATGGGCACCGGCATGATCAGTACAGGAACCGTGAGCAGTATGATCATTGACTCAACCACGATGACCGTCGTCGAGTGCCCACGCCTCCTTCGAGGAGTGGGTCATACGTGCCTTGGCGGCAAGATGACAGGCGCCCCCACAGTGGCGAACGAGGAATTCTGGTCGACCCCAGAGATCCAGGCTTTGATGCAAGATCTATCCTCGTTCAAGGTCTGGTTGATAGGAATAGGGCTCACAGAGAAGGCCACGATAGATATCATCCGACTGGAAGCAGGGTGCACGTTTTAGGACCCGAGTGTTTCAGCAGAGCCATCAGAGCAGTAGTGATTCCTCCCAACTTCAGGTTGGCGACTAGAGTCAGCAAGTTCACCGGCGAGTCCAAGCCAGACACTTGGCTTGAGGACTACCAAGTGGCTGTGCAGATTGGTGGCGGCAATGATGATGTGGCTATGAAGCACCTTCCCTTGATGTTGGAGGGCTCAACCAGAGCGTGGTTGAATCAGTTGGCTCCTGGCAGCATATATAGTTGGGAGGAACTCACTCGAGTGTTTGTTAGAACCTTTGAAGGTACTTGCAAAAGACCGGCAGGGTTGACAGAATTGCAGTGTTGTGTTCAGAAACCGAATGAAACCTTGAGAGACTATATCCAGGGATGGATCACGTTACACCATAGAGTGGAGAATGTGTCAGATCACCAAGCAATCTATGCCTTCAAGGAAGGCGTTAAGTATCGAGAGTTGAATCCGAAATTCGGTCAGACAGGAGATATGACTCTGACTCGGATGATGGAGATTGCCACCAAATACGCTAACGGCGAAGAGGAAGACCAACTCCGGAGTGGCAAGCACAAAACAGTCGCCCAAGAAACCGGAGGAGGGAATTCCAGTCGGAAATAGGAGCGAAAGGCCGAACCAGCTGCTCCTGGTGAAGCTTTGGTTGTTGCCCAAGGAAAGTTCAAAGGAAAGCCCAAAGGGCTCGGGACTCCCAAAAAAGTTAAGGATAAAGATGGGAATGATGTGTTGGATTTACCGTGCCATATTCATACCAAAAAAGATGAAGAGGGGAACATCATTTACCCTAAACACACCACTCGACAGTGTCGTTTCCTGATCCAGCAGTTCTGAGAGAAACAACCCAAGGAGAAAGAAAAGGAGTCGGACGGAGGTGGGGATAGGGAAGAAGATGATGATGGTTTTCCCAATGTCAATTCCACGCTGATGATTTTTGCTGATGTTGAAAGCATAAGTCGGTTGAAAGTTATTAACAGAGAAGTAAACATGGTTGCTCCAGCAACACCCAGTTATCTGAAGTGGTCCTAGACTGCCATCACATTCGACCAGTCGGACCATCCAGCACATATAGCCACCCTTGGGAGGCAAGCACTGGTGGTCGACCCAGTTGTTGAAGGCACTCGACTGACTAAAGTGCTGATGGATGGCTGCAGTGGCCTGAATATCCTTTATGCTGAAACTTTGAACGAAATGGGCATTCCGATGTCCAAGCTTAGTGAAAGCAACATGAGTTTCCATGGCGTTATACCTGGCAAGAAGGCTCAGTCACTCGGCCATATCACCCTTGATGTGGTTTTCGGTGATTCCAAGAATTACCGCAAGGAAATTTGACATTAGAGGTAATGGATTTCAAGAGTGCTTACCATGCTATTCTAGGTAGGCCCACTTATGCACGTTTTATGGCTCGACCATGTTATGTGTATCTCAAATTGAAGATGCCTGGTCCTAGAGGAGTAATCACTGTCACTGGCAATCGGCAGAAGGCAGAAGAGTGCTTTCAAAAGGGCTCAAAAATTGCCGATGCACAAATGGCAGTAGTAGAACTGCAAGAATATCAGAAAAATGTAGATCCAAGTGATTTGCTGCGAGCCAAGAAGCCTGCCACAGATTCTGTATTTCAGTCGTCCGGTGAAACGAAGTCGATTCATATTCACCCGACCTATCCCAATGCTGCCCCTACCATATCTCAACAACACTCGACAGCAAATAGGAAGAAGCGCTCATCCAGTTCCTCTGTGAGAACTGGGACATCTTTGCATGGAAACCTTCTGACATGCCAGGTGTACCCAGGGGACTGGCTGAGCATCATTTGCGAGTCGACCCAAAAGTAAAACCAGTCAAGGAACATCTTCGATGGTCCGCTGTCCAGAAGAGAAAAGCAATTGGCGAGGAAGTGGCTCGGCTCTTGACAGCTGAGTTCACCCAAGAGATTTACCACTCCGAGTGGCTCGCCAATGTTGTCATGGTCCCCAAGAAGGATGATTCACTTCGCATGTGCATTGACTTCAAGCATATCAATCGGGCCTGCCCGAAAGATCATTTTCCTCTCCCCCACATCGACCAAATTGTTGACTCGACTGCGGGGTGTGAGCGTTTGTCCTTTTTGGACGCCTATTCCGAGTACCATCAGATCTGACTGTATGGACCCGATGAGATAAAAACGGCTTTCATCACTCCATTCGGATGCTTATGTTATGTCACCATGCCATTCGGCTTGAAGAACGCCGGAGCCACACTCATGAGGATGATCCGGAAGTGTTTGCTCACCCAAATCAGTCGGAATGTGGAAGCATACATGGACGACATTATGGTCAAGTCACGTAAAGGTTCCGACCTGCTGGATGACCTTGCTGAAACCTTTGGCAATCTCAGAAGATATGATATCAAGCTTAATCCATCAAAGTGCACATTCGGAGTTCCTGGCGGAATGTTACTCGGTTTCCTCTTTTCCGAACGAGGGATCGACGCTAACCCAGAGAAAGTTGGTGCTATACTTCGGATGAAACGCCCTGCCCGTGTGCACGATGTCTAGAAGCTTACTGGTTGTTTGGCCTCCTTGAGTCGATTCATTTCTCGCCTTGGTGAAAAGGCATTGCCTCTTTACCGACTGATGAAGAAGTCTGATAAGTTTGAGTGGACTCCCGAAGCTGATGGAGCGTTTGCAGAGGTCAAAGCCCTGCTTTCCACCCAGCCAGTGCTTGCTACACCAATCAGCTTATATTGCAGCCACTGGATAAGTTGTCAGTACAGTACTCACGGTCGAGCGGGAGGAAGAAGGAAAAGCTTGTAAAGTTCAGCGCCTGGTATATTATGTTTCTGAAGTTCTGACTCCGTCGAAGCAAAGATATCCACATTATCAGAATCTTGTTTATGGGATTTACATGTCCACGAAGAAGGTTGCACACTATTTCTCTGATCATTCCATTATAGTCGTCAGCGACGCTCCATTATCAGAGATTCTGAACAACAGAGATGCAACTAGTCGAGTGGCAAAGTGGGCGATTGAACTGCTTCCCCCGGACATCAAATTTGAGCCAAAGAAAGCTATCAAGTCCCAAGCAATAGCTGATTTCCTCGCCGAGTGGATCGAACAGCAACTTCCGGCCCAAATTCACTCGGAGCATTGGACCATGTTCTTCGATGGGTCCAAGATGCTGAATGGTTCCGATGCTGGGGTGGTGTTGGTATCCCCCCGTGGTGACAAACTCAACTATGTTGTCCAGATTCACTTTGATTCCTCCAACAATGAAGCTGAATATGAAGCACTTCTGTATGGGTTGCGTATGGCCATTTCACTCGGCGTCCGTCGCCTCATGGTCTATGGCGACTCAGATTTAGTGGTCAATCAGGTGATGAAGGGGTGGGATGTCAGAAGCCAAGCTATGCCTGGTTATTACAATGCAGTGAGAAAGTTAGAAAAGAGGTTTGAGGGGTTAGAGCTCCATCACATCCCTCGACTGAAAAATCAAGCAACCGATGATCTGGCAAAGATAGGCTCCAAGAGGGAAGCCATTCCCAGCAATGTGTTCCTAGAGCATATTCATACACCTTCAGTTCAAGAAGATCCCTTCACTGAAGAGCCCCCGCAGCCAAAGAGTGCCACCGATCCGACTGAAATCGAGGTTCCGGCCATGGCTGATTTGATTATGGAGGTTTTGGTCATCACCCCCGATTGGACAGTACCATATATTGCGTACATTCTTAGAAGGGAACTCCCAGAGGATGAAGAAGAGGCTCGACAGATCGTCCATCGATCTAAAGCCTTTATTGTGATAAGAGGACAGTTGTTCAGAGAAAGTGTGATTGGAGTTTTCCAGAAATGCATAACACCTGAAGAAGGTCGATTGATCCTCAATGACATCCACTCGGGGACCTGTGGTCACCATGCATCCTCTCAGACCATTGTGGCCAAAGCATGCCGAGTTGGATTTTACTGGCCACGGGCAAATGAGATGGCACAAGAAATAGTCGACAAACGTGAAGGTTGCCAGTTTTACTCCAACATGTCTCACAAGCCTGTGTTGGCCCTGAAGACCATTCCACTCGTCTGGCCCTTTGCTGTTTGGGGATTGGACATGGTTGGACCTCTGAGGACTGGCAGGAGTGGATTCACTCATGTACTTGTAGCAGTCGACAAGTTCACCAAGTGGATTGAAGCCAAGGCTATCAAGAACCTTGAAGCCAGTACTGCTGTCAGCTTCATCAGAGAGTTAACATTCAGATATGGTGTCCCACATAGCATCATCACTGACAACGGGTCAAACTTCGATTCCGATGAGTTCAGAACTTTCTGTGCTTCCCAAGGTACTCGAGTCGACTATGCCTCAGTCGCCCACCCCTAGTCGAATGGGCAAGCTGAAAGAGCAAATGGATTGATTCTCAAAGGACTGAAACCACGACTGATGCGTGACCTCAAACACGCAGTAGGAGCCTGGGTCAATGAACTTCTATCAGTATTGTGGGGATTGAGGACAACTCCCAATCGGTCGACTGATAGAACCCCTTTTTTCTTGGTTTATGGAGGCGAAGCTGTACTTCCGAGTGACTTGCTCCACAATGCGCCCAAGTCGAGCTTTTCTCAGAAGATGAAGCAGAACATGCATGAAAAGATGCAGTCGATCTCCTGGAAGAAGAAAGAGAGATGGCCTTGATCCGATCAACCATCTATCAGCAAGACATGCGTCGATTCCATGCCAGAAACATGAGGGGTCGAGCATTTCAAGAGGGAGACTTGGTTCTCCGAGTGGATCGGCAGAAACATCACAAGCTTGCTCCTGCCTGGGAAGGCCCCTTCGTTGTCACCAGAGTGCTCCACAATGGAGCGTACCACCTCTACAACGTCGAGCACAAGAAAGACGAGCCGTGAGCTTGGAATGCGGAATTGCTCCGCCCCTTTTATACTTAAGCACTCAGTCTATTGGGATGTAATAAGAAGCACCTTTGTAATTTGTTTATCAAAGACAAGAGTTTTTACAGTCTTCTAAAAAGATTGTCGATTGCTTACGCTTGTTTCTGAAATCCCCCAGTGGGTGGCTTAGCTGCAAATCCGTTTCGCCTAAGTTGAAAATATCCTACCGAGTGATGAGCAAGCCTCTCACTCGGGGGCTTAGCTGTAGCCCAGTGCTAAAAAATCCTACCAAGTGATGAGCAAGCCTCTCACTCGGGGGCTTAGCTATAGTCCAGTACTCGCCTAAGTTGAAAAAAAATCCTACTGAGTGATGAGCAAGACTCTCACTTAGGGGCTTAGCCGCAGTCCAGTACTCGCCTAAGTTGAAAAATTCCTACCGAGTGATGAGCAAGCCTCTCACTTGGGGGCTTAGCTGCAGTCCAGTACTCGCCTAAGTTGAAAAACTCCTACCGAGTGATGAGCAAGCCTCTCACTCGGGGGCTTTGATGCAGTCCAGTACTCGCCTATGTTGAAACAATCCTACCGAGTGATGAGCAAGCCTCTCACTCGGGGGCTTACCTACAGTCCAGTACTCGCCTAAGTTGAAAAAATCCTACTGAGTGATGAGCAAGCCACTCACTCGGGGGCTTAGCTGCAGTCCAGTACTTGCCTAAGTTGAAAAAATCCTACCGAGTGATGAGCAAGCCTCTCACTCGGGGGCTTAGCTGCAGTCCAGTACTCGCTTAAGTTTCAAAAATCCTACCGAGTGATGAGCAAACCTCACACTCGGGGGCTTAGCTGCAGCCCAGTGCTCGCCTAAGTTTCAAAAGTCCTACCGAGTGATGAGCAAACCTCACACTCGGGGGCTTAGCTGCAGACCAGTACTCGCCTAAGTTTCAAAAATCCTATCGAGTGATGAGCAAACCTCTCACTCGGGGGTTTAGCTGCAGTCCAGTGCTCGCCTAAGTTTCAGAAATCCTACCGAGTGATGAGCAAACCTCTCACTCGGGGGCTTAGCTGCAGTCCAGTGCTCGCCTAAGTTTCAAAAATCCTACAGAGTGATGAGAAAACCTCACACTCGGGGGCTTAGCTGCAGTCTAGCGCTCGCCTAAGTTTCAAAAATCCTACCGAATGATGAGCAAACCTCACACTCGGGGGCTTAGCTGCAGTCCAGTGCTCGCCTAAGTTTCAAAAATCCTACCGAGTGATGAGCAAACCTCATACTCGGGGGCTTAGCTGCAGTCTAGTACTCGCCTAAGTTGAAAAACCATCCCTATCCGCAAGGATGACAAGGTGCAGGTCGTCTACAATCCTCCTCGTGGAGCTGCACCACAAGTACAATGTGCGCTCCATCCCTATCCGCAAGGACGACGAGGTGCATGTCGACTGCAATCCTCCCCGCGGAGCTGCACCACAAGTACAATGTGCGCTCCATCCCTATCCGCAAGGACGACGAGGTGCAGGTCGATTGCAAACCTTTCCTCAGAGCTGCGCCACAAGTACAATGTGCGCTCCATCCCTATCCGCAAGGACGACGAGGTGCAGGTCGATTGCAAACCTCTCCTTAGAGCTGCGCCACAAGTACAATGTGCGCATCATCCCTATCCGCAAGGACGATGAGGTGCAGGTCGATTGCAAATCTCTCCTCAGAGCTGCGCCACAAGTACAATGAGCACTCCATCCCTATCCGCAAGGATGACGAGGTGCAGATCGACTGGGATATCTCCCTCAGAGTTGCATCTCAAAGAATATGACGAGTGAAGAATAAGTTCCGCTCGAAGGCGAATGCAAGCACATGTAGAAGATAAACCAAGATCGGATAAAATCTCAAAAGTTTCAGGACGAGGATAAAAGTACTCGGGCGTCAGGCCCGAAGGAGTTTAACGGTTACAAAAACCACTTGGCATTCCGAGGCAAATTTAAAGCAAGTTCAATTATCAAGTTTGTTCACTCGACAGGAGGAGGACTCGCAGGCTCGACGAACTCGTCCAAATCAATCCCGTCAGCGATCCGAGTGGCAGCAGTAATGAAAGTCTCCATGAAGGACTAGAAGTCGTGCCTTTTTGTGTTGGCGACCTTGATCATTGCCAGATTCTCTTCTCGAGCCTCTTTGTAGTGGACCCTGACCAGTGACAAAGCCACGTCGGCACCGCATCGGGCAGACTTGTCCATCCTTCAAGTTATCTCTACAGTGAACTTACCTCTGCTTTTCCTCAAATTCGGCGAACTTGGAGATAAGCGTACAAGATTTCTACAGTGAGTAAAAGACATATCAATCGACAACATCAAAGGTTATTTACTTCCTAGTGAATAAGACTTCAAGACTACTCAGACCCCAACTGACTACCAGCAGTCGACTGCGGTCTCGGGGACTACACCCAGTGGGTGCACTTAGCGTGCCCCCACTGATTCGGATCCCACTCAGCTGGTCCGCCCAGACCGTGTATAAAAAAAGGGGAAAGAAAGAAGTGCTCAGACCCCAACCGACTGCCAGCAGTCGACTGCGGTCTCGGGGACTACACCCAGTGGGTGCACTTGCCGTGCCCCCACTGGTTTGGATCCCACTCGGCTGGTCCGCCCAGACCGAGTACAAAAAAGAGAGGATGACAAAGCACCCAGTGGGTGTACAATCTCGAAGTGCAAGACAGTGAACGATTGCGCGAAGGAATATATTCGGGTAGCATATCCTAAAAGAACAAGTTCAGTCAGAAGTTAACTTACCTGGACATTGGCTCGAAGAGCCGTGCTGGCGTCATAAGCAGCCTGACTGCTTTCGTGCACCGCCTTCACCCACTCCATTATTATGCCAGCCTGGCGAATGGCCTCCGCAGCGGCATCTGACTGGCTTTCTGGAACATGATAAGTGGCAAAGAGGGGACGGACGGTCCATACACAGCGGCTTGGAGATCCGAGGCATGAAGTTGGATGGTTGAAACAAGCTCTGGAGCAGTCGACAATGCAGGACGCACACTCGACACTGGGTCAACAAAGGTTACAGAAACCTTACTCGCATCTTCGAGATGTTGAACTGCCGCTCCGCCGCCGACCCCGACTGGGATGTCTTGCTAGCTATTGCCTTCTTCTTCCTGGGCCTCGGCGGCACGTCCTCGTCATCATCCGGAAGCTCAATGACGTTGGGAGGGGCTGCAAAGAAATCAACCGACTCTAGATGAGTCACCAGAATTTAATCGACCATACAATCAAGAATAAGATCACGAGAATTGTACCCGGGTTGGAGGTGACCGCATCTTCCATGTCCTCGTCTTCATACTGGCGGGTGGAAGTCCCAGAGGTAGCAGCACTACAAATTTCAAAATTCAGTCGGTCATGTCTGAAGAAGTGAATCGACTCAAATCCAAATTCATACTAAAACAAGAAATCAAGTCCAACTAATACTCGGAAGCAACGGGGATGGCCACTTTGATCTTTGGCAAGGCTTTTGGCGGTTTGGACGGCGTGGCTTTCGGTTGCTTCGACACCTTTTTAGTCGGTGCTGGAGAAGACGTCCGAGGGTGCTTCGATGACTGCCCAGTTTGCGCGGTCGCTTTACCGCGGGCGCTTGCTGGATCGTGAGAAAGCTTGGGTCGTCTTTCCCTATGAGGAGGAGAGTCGACCTCTTCTTCATCACTCGGGTCGTCACTATCCTCACCCTCTTCATCATCAGAGTGCCACTCGCCGCTTTCACCTCCACTCGCTTCTCCCTCTGGGTCCTGCTCCCGCTCCCCGTTGGGCATCGAGTACATCTCAGTCAGGGCCTGGAAGACAACAACCAAGATAGGAGTCAGTCAGATGACAGCAAACAACTACTTGATAAATCAAGAAGGCACTCGACCATTTGGAGTCATACCTTGTCGGTTTCATACGAGTTGTTGAGTGGAGGAATCCTCCGGGATCCCCTGGGGTTGTCTTTGTTGCCAGTAATACCCTTCAGCCACCCTTCCAACGTAGCTTCGTCGACTTCTTCTGGATGGATCCGAGTGGTGTCGTCAGTGCCCGAATACATCCACATCAGATGGTCATGAGCTTGAAGTGGTTGGATGAGGCGCCTGAGGAAGACCTCCAACAGATCCATACCGGTTACCCCATCACGGACAAGCTGAACTACTCGCTCAACCAGCACTTTCATTTGCGCCTTCTCCTCTGGGGTCACTTTCAAAGCAGAGGGCTTCTCCACTCGCGCCATGGAAAAGGGGGGAAGTCCAGTCGACTGACCCGGAGTCGGCTGGTCCTTGTAGTAGAACCAGGTCGACTGCCACCCTCAGACCGACTCAGGAAGCATCATGGCTAGGAAAATGCCTTTACCCCTCATCTGAATTCCAAGGCCCCCGGACATCTGGATCACATGCGTCCTCTCGTCACTCGGGTTGGCCTTCTTGACCGACTAAGAACGGCACATGAATATGTGTTTGAAGAGGCCCCAGTGTGGCCGACTGCCCTGGAAGTTCTCACACATGGACACGAAAGCGGCAAGATACACGATGGTGTTTGGGGTAAAATGGTGGAGTTGCGCCCCAAAGAAGTTCAAGAAACCTCGGAAGAAAGGGTGGGGAGGCAAGGAAAATCCGCGGTCGACGTGAGTAGCGAGGAGAACACACTCACCCTCCTATGGCCGCGGCTCGGTCTCATTCCCCGGGAGTCGCGCCGATTCGTGGAGGATTAGTCCCCCCTCGACCAGGTCGTCGATGTCGTCCTGACGGATCATCGAGCGAATCCAGTCGCCCTGGATCAGCCCGGTGGCAGGCCGGACCTCAAGGAAGGTCCGCCCCGGTCGTACTTCTTCCCCTTCTCCTTCGCCGTCGCCTTCTTCGCGCGCTCCAATGCCACCATCTTCTCCTTCCCCATGGTCGCGAGCAGAGCTCGAATGGGGAGGCGGCGCTGGAGTAGGAGCAGATGCAGCAGAAAAAACTGATAGGAAAAGAGAAGAACGAATTCGCACTGTTCAAAGAAAACCCCGACCCGACGCCTTATATGGGGCCGCTTCCGAGTGGCTGACCTGTGGGTCTGGACAACCCAATCAAATCCCGCAACAGTCGCGCACGAGGTACGTGGCGAAAAAGGTGGCATGATGATCGAGGCGGCCTCACCTAATCCCTTCCGATTACTGTGGCCTCCCCCGTCCCGCGCGCTTCCCCAAATCCGAATCCCATGATATCCGCGCGCAGCAAGGCAATCTGTCAGACGGAATATCTTCTCCATATCAGTACTCAAGACATCACAGTAAAGTTCACTTGGCAGATTCAAGAATGGATCAAGGCGACTGAAAAGGAGTTGAGATCATCATGGTTGTTCGCTTGGTCGCAATAAGTCACTCTCGGAGCACAAAAATTGAATCGGAGGAATTCTCAACTCCTTCTCCACTCAAGCCCTAACCATTCGGGGGCTAATGATGAAGCTATGTACCTAGGGTAGGGTCATAGGCCTGACCTAGATGCCCTCCCCAAGGACATTACCCTAAAGCCAAAAGCATTCAATGGGTAACATCATCCACTCGACCAGAGACATTCCACTCGGAAGAGTCAACGTCACTCGACCGTCACAGAAATCACTCGACAAATAGAAGATCCGAAGTAACTCTACACAGCAACGGTCGGGCGTTTACTCATAGACTTAACTATCATTTATAGCACTTTAATACAGATGTTACCTATAACGCTCTTTCTTTATGTACATTGAATCTCGCGTAACGGAGGGGAGCTGGGGTCCTGGCGCACTCTATATAAGCCACCCCCCTCCTCCGGGACAGGGGTTCGCATCTTTTGTAAACTCAGACACACATACAATCCAGTCGACCGCCTCCGGGCACCGAGACGTAGGGCTGTTACTTCCTCCGTGAAGGGCCTGAACTCGTAAACTCGTGTGTACAACTACTCCATAGCTAGGATCTTGCCTCCTCATACCTACCCCCCATTCTACTGTTAGTCTTAGATCCACGACAACGGGGGCGGGCGACCGGTGGCTAGGGAGTCGGTCGCGGGGTCTGGCCTTGGGCCATTTTCGGCCGAGCAGGCCGGCTGGCGTGCGCGCGCGTGCGTGTGTTTTGTTAAAAAAAACACAAAGGAAAACTGTAGCAGAAGTAAATTAAATAAAAATTATACATAGGAATATCATATACCAAAATGATCAAGAAAATACGAAGAATAAGGTGAACTATTTTTCAAGTTTAAATAAAATCCAAAATAAATCATAAAAGTCAAACAGTGCTACTGCTGCATTTAAAATAAATAAAAACCATTTTAAAGTAGCAAAATGATTTCAAATTTATTTTCTCCGAATTTTCTATTGAAGGGAATCATTTTACCCTTATTTCGCATTTATTTATTTTTAGGAGAAAATAATTTGAATAGAAACCCAAATAACTCCCAACTCTCTTTCTTCAAATTTGAAGAAGTTATTTTATCTTCCCTCGTGAACTCATTGAGTTGCTTAAAGTTTCTAAGTTTGAAATATTTCAAAATGTAATTCAAATCATTTTCAAACCCATTATCATTTCTTTAAATGGAAGAAGTCATATTATCTTCACTCTTGGGTTTTGTGATGAAATGAATTTGAATTCATGGAGATCAACATGCAAGATGAAAAGTTTTGGGAAAGTCCTTTTATTCCCTCTCATTCAACTTTCAAAAGTTTCAATTTGCACTCAATTTCACACAACAAACAAACAAACAATCATAATTAATTATTTAACATAACATTCCAAAATTTAGAATTTTGGGATGTTACAGGCAAGCACCCTTTCTTTGCTTGATCCATTTTGAACTTCTTCAAAACTTTATCAAGGTATGTGCTTTGTGAAAGTCCAATTAAGTGTCGTGATCTATCTCTATAGATCTTGATGCCCAATATATAAGCAGCTTCACCAAGGTCTTTCATTGAAAAATTCTTACTCAAGTATCCTTTTATGCTATTTAGAAATTCAGTATCTTTTCCAATCAACAATATGTCATCCGCATATAATATTAGAAATGCTACAGAGCTCCCACTCACTTTCTTGTAAATACAGGCTTCTCCAAAAGTTTGTATAAAACCATGTGCTTTGATCACACTATCAAAGTGTATATTCCAACTCCGAGATGCTTGCACCAGTCCATAAATGGATCGCTGAAGCTTACACACTTTGTTAGCACCTTTTGGATTGAAAAAACCTTCAGGTTGTATGATATACAACTCTTCTTTAAGATATCCACTTAGGAATGCAGTTTTAACATCCATTTGACAAATTTCATAATCATAAAATGCGAAAATTGCTAACATGATTCAGACGGACTTAAGCATTGCTACGAGTGAGAAGGTCTCATCGTAGTCAACTCCTTGAACTTGTCAAAAACCTTTCGCAACAAGTCGAGCTTTGTAGACAGTAACATTACCGTCAGCGTCAATCTTCTTCTTGAAGATCCATTTATTCTCTATGGCTTGCCGATCATCGGGCAAGTCAACCAAAGTCCACACTTTGTTCTCATAGATGGATCCCATCTCAGATTTCATGGCCTCAAGCCATTTTGCGGAATCTGGGCTCATCATCGCTTCCTCATAGTTCGTAGGTTCATCATGGTCAAGTAACATGACCTCCAGAACAGGATTACCGTACCACTCTGGTGCGGATCTTACTCTGGTTGACCTACGAGGTTCGGTAGTAGCTTGATCAGAAGTTTCAAGATCATCATCATTAGCTTCCTCACTAATTGGTGTAGGAATCACCGGAATTGATTTCTTTGATGGACTACTTTCCAATAAGGGAGCAGGTACAATTACCTCATCAAGTTCTACTTTCCTCCCACTCTCTTCTTTCGAGAGAAACTCCTTCTCTAGAAAGGATCCATTCTTAGCAACGAATATCTTGCCTTCGGATCTGTGATAGAAGGTGTACCCAACAGTCTCCTTTGGGTATCCTATGAAGACACATTTCTCCGATTTGGGTTCGAGCTTATCATGTTGAAGCTTTTCCACATAAGCATCGCAACCCCAAACTTTAAGAAACGACAACTTGGGTTTCTTGCCAAACCACAGTTCATATGGTGTCATCTCAACGGATTTCGATGGTGCCCTATTTAACGTGAATGCAACCGTCTCTAAAGCATAACCCGAAAACGATAGCGGTAAATCAGTAAGAGACATCATAGATCACACCATATCTAATAAAGTGCAGTTACGATGTTCGGACACACCATTACGCTGTGGTGTTCCAGGTGGCATGAGTTTCGAAACTATTCCGCATTGTTTCAAATGAAGGCCAAACTCATAACTCAAATTTTCTCCTCCACGATCAGATCATGGAAACTTTATTTTCTTGTTACGATGTTTTTACACTTCACTCCGAAATTCTTTGAACTTTTCAAATGTTTCAGACTTATGTTTCACCAATTAGATATACCCATATCTGCTCAAATCATCTGTGAAGGTCAGAAAATAACGATATCCGCCACAAGCATCAACACTCATTGGACCGGATACATCAATATGTATTATTTCCAATAAGTCTATTGGTCATTCCATTGTTCCGGAGAAAGGAGTCTTAGTCATCTTGCCCATGAGGCATGGTTCGCAAGCATCAAGTGATTCATAATCAAGTGATTCCAAAAGCCCATCAGCATGGAGTTTCTTCATGCGCTTTACCCCAATATGACCTAAACGGCAGTGCCACAAATAAGTTGCACTATCATTATTAAACTTATATCTTTTGGCTTCAATACTATGAATATGTGTATCACTACTATCAAGATTTAGTAAAAATAGACCACTCATCAAGGGTGCATGACCATAAAAGATATTACTCATATAAATAGAACAACCATTATTCTCTGATTTAAATGAATAACCGTCTCGCATCAAACAAGATCCAGATATAATGTTCATGCTTAACGCTAGCACCAAATAACAATTATTCAGGTCTAAAACTAACCCCGAAGGTAGATGTAGAGGTAGCATGCCGACGATGATCACATCGACTTTGGAACCATTTCCCACACGAATCGTCACCTCGTCCTTAGCCAATCTTCGCTTAATCCGTAGCCCCTGTTTCGAGTTGCAAATATTAGCAACAAAACCAGTATCAAATACCCAGGCACTACTGCGAGCATTAGTAAGGTACACATCAATAACATGTATATCAAATATACCTTTCACTTTGCCATCCTTCTTATCCACCAATAACATGTATATCAAATGCTCCTTCTTGATTTCTACCTCCGCAGCCTTTAGCATCGTGAAGAGCTTGGGAATTGTCTTATCCATCCCTTGCATATTATAGTTCATCATGAAGATTTTGTAGCTTGGTGGCAGTGATTGAAGAACTCTGTCAATGACACTATCAACTGGAAGATTAACTCCCAACTGAGTCAAGTGATTGTGGTACCCAGACATTCTGAGTATATGTTCACTGACAGAACTATTCTCCTAAATTTAGCAGTTGTAGAACTTATTGGAGACTTCATATCTCTCAATCCGGGCATTTGCTTGAAATATTAACTTCAACTCCTGGAACATCTCATATGTTCCATGACGTTCAAAACGTCGTTGAAGTCCCGGTTCTAAGCCGTAAAGCATGGCTGATACGTCTCCAATGTATCTATAATTTTTGATTGTTCCATGCTAATATATTATCTGTTTTGGATGTTTAATGGGCTTTAATATGCACTTTTATATTATTTTTGGGACTAACCTATTAACCGGAGGCCGAGTGCCAGTTTTTGTTTTTTTGCCTATTTTAGTGTTTTGCAGAAAAGGAATATCAAACGGAATCCAAATAGAACTAAATCTTCGCGAGGATCTTTCTTGGAACAAACGCAAACCAAGAGGCTTGGAGTTCAAGTATGGAACTCCGCAAAGCTTCCACGAGGCAGGAGGGCGCGCCCGGGGGGGGGGGGGGTAGGCACGCCCCCACCCTCATGGGCCCCACGGAGCTCCATCGACCTACTTCTTTCGCCTATATATACTCTTATACCCTGAAAACATCCAGGAGAGCCACGAAACCACTTTTCCACCTCCGCAATCTTCTGTACCCGTGAGATCCCATCTGGGGGCCTTTTTTGGCGATCTGCTGGAGGGGTATTCAATCACGGAGGGCTTCTACATCAACACCATAGACTCTTCGATGATGTGTGAGTAGTTTACCACAGACCTTTGGGTCCATAGTTATTAGCTAGATGGCTTCTTCTCTCTCTTTGGTTCTCAATACAAAGTTCTCTTCGATGTTCTTGGAGATCTATTCGATGTAATACTCTTTTGCGGTGTGTTTGCCGAGATCTGATGAATTGTGGGTTTATGAATTTGATTATCTATGAATATTATTTGGTTCTTCTCTGAATTCTTATATGCATGATTTGATATCGTTGCAAGTCTCTTCGAATTATCAGTTCAGTTTGGCCTACTAGATTGATCTTTCTTGCAATGGGAGACATGCTTAGCTTTGGGTTCAATCTTGCGGTGTCCTTTCCCAGTGACAGCAGGGGCAGCAAGGCACATATTGTATTGTTGCCATCGAGGATAAAAAGATGGGATTTATATCATATTGTTTGAGTTTATCCCTCTACATCATGTCATCTTGCCTAATGCGTTACTCTGTTCTTATGAACTTAATACTCTAGATGCATGATGGATAGCGGTCGATGTGTGAAGTAATATTAGTAGATGCAGAATCGTTTCGGTCTACTTGACACAGACGTGATGCCTATATTCATGATCATTGCCTTAGATATCATCATAACTACGCGCTTTTCTATAAATTGCTCGGCAGTAATTTGTTCACCCACCGTAATATATGTATCATGAGAGAAGCCACTAGTGAAACCTATGGCCCCCGGGTCTACTTTACATCGTATAAGTTTCCGATCTATAATTCTAGTTTACTATTTATTTTGCAATCTTTATTTTCCAATCTACATAAAAATACCAAAAATATTGATCTTATTATCTTTATCAGATCTCACTTTTGCAAGTGGCCGGGAAGGGATTGACAACCCCTTTATCCCGTTGGTTGCAAGGTTCTTGATTGTTTGTGTAGGTACTAGGCGACTTGCATGTAGTCTCCTACTGGATTGATACCTTGGTTCTCAAAAACTAAGGGAAATACTTACGCTACTTTCTTGCATCACCCTTTCCTCTTCAAGGGAAAACCAACGCATTCTCAAGAGGTAGCAATGGCACCCTGAACTATCGTGTAGTCATCAACTTTGCTCTGCCAGGTGTTCATAACATCTGACGTTGCTCCTGCAGCGGGTTTGGCACCTAGCGGTGCTTCTAGGACGTAATTCTTCTGTGCAGCAATGAGGATAATCCTCAAGTTACGGACCCTGTCCGTGTAGTTGCTACCATCATTTTTCAACTTAGCTTTCTCTAGGAACGCATTAAAATTCAACAGAACAACAACACGGGCCATTTATCTACGACAACATAGACATGCAAAATACTATCAGGTACTAAGGTCATGATAAATTAAAGTTCACTTTAATCATATTACTTAAGAACTCCCACTTAGATAGACATCCCCCTAATCATCTAAGTGATCACGTGATCCATATCAACCAAACCATGTCCGATCATCATGTGAGATGGAGTAGTTTTCAATGGTGAACATCGCTATGTTGATCATATCTACTATATGATTCACGCTCGACCTTTCGGTCTCGGTGTTCTGAGGCCATATTTGCATATGCTAGGCTCATCAAGTTTAACCCGAGTATTCTGCTTGTGCAAAACTGGCTTGCACCCATTGTATGTGAACGTAGAGCTTATCACACCCGATCATCACATGGTGTCTCAGCACGATGAACTGTAGCAATAGTGCATACTCAGGGAGAACACTTATACCTTGAAATTTAGTGAGAGATCATCTTATAATGCTACCACCGTACTGAACAAAATAAGATGCATAAAGGATAAACATCAAATGCAATCAATATAAGTGATATGATATGGCCATCATCATCTTGTGCCTTCGATCTCCATCTCCAAAGCACCGTCATGATCACCATCGTCACCGGCTTGACACCCTGATCTCCATCGTAGCATCGTTGTCGTCTCGCCAACTATTGCTTCTACGACTATCGCTACCGCTTAGTGATAAAGTAAAGCAATTACATGGCGATTGCATTTCATACAATAAAGAGACAATCATATGGCTCCTGCTAGTTGCCGATAACTGTGTTACAAAACATGATCATCTCATACAACAATTTATATAATTATGTCTTGACCATATCACATCACAACATGCCCTACAAAAACAAATTAGATGTCCTCTACTTTGTTGTTGCAAGAACCGTTCTTACCTACAGATCAAAAACTACAACGCGGTATAGCGATTGCTTTTTGTTCTTCAGAAAGAACGCTATTCATTGAATCCTATTCAACTAAAGTTGGAGAAACTGACACCTGCCAGCCACCTATGTGCAAAGCACGTCGGTAGAACCAGTCTCATGAACGCGGTCATGTAATGTCGGTCTGGGCCGCTTCATCCAACAATACCGCCGAATCAAGAAACAACTAGTGACGGCAAGCAATATGTATATATCGACGCCCACAAATCCTTTGTGTTCTACTCGTACATATAACATCTACGCATAGACCTGGCTCGGATACCACTATTGGGGAACGCACTATTTCAAAAAAATTCCTATGATCATGCAAGATCTATCTAGGGATGCATAGCAACGAGAGGGGAGAGTGTGTCTACGTACCCTCGTAGACCGAAAGTGGAAGCGTTTAAGTAACGCGGTTGATGTAGTCGAACGTCTTCGCGATCCAACCGATCAAGTACCGAATGCACGGTACCTCCGCGATCTACATACATTCAGCTCGGTGACGTCCCTCGAACTCTAGATCCAGCTGAGGCCGAGGGAGAGTTTCGTCAGCACGACGGCGTATTGATGATGATGATGAAGTTACCAACGCAGGGCTGTCTATGGGATGCCCCCTTCCCCCGTATATAAAGGAGGGGAGGCGGGGGCCGGCCGGCCTCATGGTTTGCCCCCAAGGGGGATTCCTACTCCTACTAGGTGTAGGTTTCCCCCTTTCCTAGTCCTAATAGGAGGGGGAAGGAAGGGGAAGAGGAGAAGATTGGGCTTGAGGGGGACGCCCCCACCGCTTGGCCGCCTCCTCTCTCTTCCACTAAAGCCCATGTAGGCCCATTAAGCCCTCGGGGGGTTCCGGTAACCCCTCGATACTCCGGTATATGCCCGAACTCATCCGAAACCATTCCGGTGTCCAAACATAAACTTCCAATATATCAATCTTCATGTATCGACCATTTAGAGACTCCTTGTCATGTCTGTGATCACATCCGGGACTCCGAACTACCTTCAGTACATCAAAACCCATAAACTCATAATACAGATCGTCATCGAACGTTAAGCGTGCAGACCCAAAGGGTTCGAGAACTATGTAGACATGACCGAGACTCATCGGTAAATAACCAATAGCGGAACCTGGATGCTCATATTGGTTCGTACATATTCTACGAAGATCTTTATCGGTCAAACCGTATAGCAACATACGTTGTTCCCTTTGTCATCGGTATGTTACTTGCCCAAGATTCGATCGTCGGTATCATCATACCTAGTTCGATCTTGTTACCGGCAATTCTCTTTACTCATTCCATAATGCAACATCCCACAACTAACTCATTAGTCACATTGCTTGCAAGGCTTATAGTGATGTGCATTACCGAGAGGGCCCAGAGATACCTCTCCGACAATCGGAGTGAAAAATCCTAATCTTGATCTATGCCAACTCAACAAACACCATCGGAGACACCTGTAGAGCATCTTTATAATCACCCAGTTACGTTGTGACATTTTATAGCACACTAAGTGTTCCTCCGATATTCGGGAGTTGCATAATCTCATAGTCATAGGAACATGTATAAGTTATGGAGAAAGCAGTAGCAATAAACTAAACGATCATAGTGCTAAGCTAACAGATGGGTCAAGTCAATCACATGATTCTCTAATGATGTGATCCCGTTCATCAAATGACAACTCATGTCTATGGCTAGGAAACTTAACCATCTTTGATTAACGAGCTATCAAGTAGAGGCATACTAGTGACACTCTGTTTGTCTATGTATTCACACATGTACCAACTTTCTGGTTAATATAATTCTTGAATAATAAACATTCATCATGATATAAGGAAATATAAATAACAACTTTATTATTGCCTCTAGGGCATATTTCCTTCATGATGGTGAGGTGCTTCACCCTAGGGCCGCCGCAGCCTTAAGGCCGGCGATCAACCCTTCGTATTTCGTGATGTTGTTGGAGACCTTCTCGCTCCACTGGAAGCAGAGCTGCACAGCATAGTAGAGCTTGTCCTGGGTGGGCGGAATGAGCACAAACCCAGCCCCCGCGCCCTGGCGCGTTAAGGCGCCGTCAAAGTACATGACCCAGCCGTCTGGTGCTTCGCTCCTTGGCAAGAGAGACCAGACCTCACCCACTTCGGGCCCCGGGGCGTCAGTCCACTCCGCCACGAAGTCGGCAAGCACGACTCCCTTGATGACCCTGGTGGTGCTAAACTCCAGCCAGAACGCCTGCAGCTCGATGTTCCACTCAGCGACCCTTCCCGCTGCATTGGGGCTCCGGAGTACCCTCTCCAGTGGGTAGGCTGAGATGACCTTGATGGGGTGGCCTTGGAAGTAGTGGCGTAACTTGCGCGAGGGTACGAGGAGCGCGAACAGAAGCTTCTATGGCATGGGGTAGCGTGCCCGTGTGTCTCACAACACTGTGCTTACGAAGTACACTGGGTGTTTGACGAGGGCGGAAGTGTTGGTGGACTCCGAGATCTCCTGAGGCTGGGGCGCTCCCTGAGGCTGCGGGACCTCTGGAGTTTGGTCGCCTATCGGGGCTACCGCGCCGTCTTGTGGTGCCCGGTCATCTGCTGGCTCTGCTGTGGCTTCAGGGGTGCCGACTTGGTGCTGCACCATCCTGATCGAATGCGTGGTGTCGGGTGGCAGGCTCTTGGCCTGGCGCTCCTCCAGGACGACCACCAGAGCTGCGCTAGCGGAATGAGGTGTGGCAGCCAGGTAAAGCACCAGGGGCTCGAGAGGACGAGGCGCCACCATCACCGGTGGGTTGGTTAGGTATCTCCTGAGGTCTTGAAACGCCATGTTGGCCTCCGGAGTCCGCTCGAACAGGCCCTTCTTCATCAGCTTGAAGAACGGGAGGGCACGCTCCCCCAGCTTGGAGATGAATCGACCCAGTGAGGTTACGCAACCCGCGAGTTTTTGCATTTCCTTAAGAGTCTGCGGCGGGCTCAGGTCTTCTATTGCTTTGACCTTATCCGGGTTCGCCTCGATCCCCCTGTGCGACACGAGGAAACCCAACAGCTTGCCAGAGGGGATGCCAAACACGCATTTCTCTGGGTTGAGCCGCAGGTCTACCTTGCGCAGGCTGGCGAAAGTCTCCTCCAGATCCTGAATGAGGGTCCTTGCCTCCCGAGATTTCACCACAATGTCATCGACGTAGGCCTCAGCGTTCCTCCCGAGCTGCTAGCCTAGAGCGATGTGCATCAGCCGCTCCAGTGTTACACAACCCGAACTACATGCATGTGTAGTAGTACACCCTGCACGGGTTTAATAACGCCATCTTCTCTATGTCCTCCACCGCCATCTTGATCTGGTGGTAACTTGAGAAAGCATCTAGGAAACACATCAAGTCGCACTCGGTGGTGGAGTCAATGATCTGATCAATGCGCGGGAGCGGGAACAGGTCTTGAGGACAGGCCTTGTTGAGGTTAGTGAAGTCAACACACATGCGTTCCTTCCCGCCTTTCTTGGGCATGACCACCGGGTTCGCCAGCCACTCTAGGTACCGAACCTCGCAGATGACACCTGCATCTTACAACTTGCGGGTCTCCTGGACGATAAAGGTTTCCTTCTCTACGGACTGTCACCGCGCCTTCTACTTCACCGGGCGCACATTCGGGCACACCCTTAGGTGATGTTCGATTATCCCCTCGGTACCCCAACCAGCTGCTTGGGCTCCCAGGCGAATACCTCCTTATTCGCGTGCAGGAAGTTCACCAACACCTCTTCTTGGTTCGGGGCAAGGTCGGCACCTATGGTGAAGGTGGCTCCTAAGGCCCCGTCAACCGGCACCTGCTTCGTCTTGGCCTGATCTTGGGAGGACAATTGCTTCTTCTTTGCTGGCGCAACCCCTTGGGTCCCAGGTGCTGCTTCACCTACAGGGTGCACCACCGCCGCGACCCTGAAGGCGAGCTTGAGGGCCATCAGGGCCTCCTTGGTATCCCCAGCCATGGTGAGGACGCCGTTGCTCCCCGACATCTTCATGAGGTTGTATGCAGGGTGGGTTGCTGCCATGAACTGAGCCAAGGCTGGATACCTGAGGATAGCGTTGTACGGGAGGCCGATGCGAGTGATGTCAAAGTCGATAAGCTCGGCGCGGTAGTTGTCGCAAGTACCGAAGGTGACTGGGAGGCGGATCTGCCCTAGGGGGCTGGTGGAACCGCCGCCAACTCCGGAGAAGGGCTTGGTGTGATGGAGCCGGCCGTGCGGTACATGGAGCAAGCAGAAAGCTTCCACAGACAGCATGTTGAGGCCAGCCCCACCGTTGATGAGGGTCTTGGTTACCGCCACGTTGTAGATGGTGGGTGTGCAAAGCATTGGGAGCGCGCTCGAGCCGGCGGCGATCACCGGATGGTCCCCTGAGTCGAAGGTGAGGTCGGCCTTGGGCGCCGCCCATCCTAGGGGAGGTCCCTGCTACACAGAGGCGGCACCCATTTGGCAGAAGAACTGCTTGACATGGCGATCTGAGGGCGGTGCCTACGAGCCGCCGAGGATGGCTGTAACGACGAGGGGCACTGGTGCTGCAAAGCGCGCGACGAAGAGACCGCGCAGCTCTTCCCAGGAGGCCACCGAGGATCTTGGCAGGCTGAGCAGCCAGGCACACGTCACGCCGGCTAGGGCAATTGGAAACCAGTTGGCCATGGCCCTGTCATCTCCTCCAGCTTCCTGAACGGCCTCCTCGTACACCAGCAGGAAGGCTGCTGGATCCGCCGCGCCATCGTAGTGAGGTGTCATATTCGGCTTGAACTTGTGCGGCCACTGCACCTGTCATAAGGTGGTGGTGAAGGCCCAAAGGCCCATCGCTCCTCCACGCACGCCCGTCGATCCAGCCGGTGGGGTGACGCCTGCCATGAGGGCTGAACGGAGAGACGAAGCGGGCGGAGGGGCGAAACAAGCGGAGAGGAGGAGCTCCGGCACACCCCTACTTGGCGCGCCAAATGTCGGATTACGGGTTCCGGCAAACCCTTGAGAGGTTCAAACTCTGGGGTTTCCACATAGAACACTCTCTCCCCGACTCGCTCGCTCAACGATTCCATGGCCTAGCTCGACGAACCCAAAGAACAAGAGATACGGGGGTTTATACTGGTTCGGGCCACCTTGCGGTGTAATACCCTACTCCAGTTTGTGGGTGGATTGCCTCGAGGGGCTGATGATGAACTAGTACAGTGGATGGGCAGCCTCAGGAGGTGAGGTGTTCTCGAGCTCGATGAGCTGATGGTTGAGAGGGTGATCTCAATGATCCGTCCCTTCTACGGTGGTGGCTAGGTCCTATTTATAGTGGCCTTGGTCCTCTTCCCAAATTTTTAGGTGGGAAGGGATCCCACAACGGCCAAGTTTGAAGGGGGACAACTAGTACAAGCTATCCTGACAAAAGTAGTCTTCGCCTGCCAAAGGCTCTGGTGGTGACGCTGCTGTGGTCTCCGTGATGACCTCCATCTTGCCATCCTGCTAGTCTTGGTCTTGTTGCACAGATATGGAAACCTTTGCCTGATTCCTTGGGACCCCACGCCTGCGCTGGCCTCCTTAGCACCAAAGAGGAAACTGGTACACTATGCCTTGCATAGATATCTCCGCCCCTCGGGAGCCAGCCTAGTGAGGCTGCCCCCAGGGAGGTCTTGGTGTCGTCTGCCTCGTGAGGCTCGGCCCGTCGCAAGGGTCTTGAGTTGCTGCTGCTGAAGATGGGACGTACAGGGCCGTTGATGGAGCCACGCCACGGGCCGCAGGCAGGCAAGTCTGGGTACCCCAGTTCCCAGGACGCCGACACTTTCGTATACCCATAGTGCGTGGCAAAAATTTAGAAATTGGCTCGGCTCATTCCTGCAACCCGCAGTGCGTCGTGAGAGGCAAGGCGAGGCGTGGTGTGGCGAGGCGGGCGGCGGAGGAGGAGTGCGCGTGAATGTCCCTCTTGTTCTCATGCTCATACATGTGGGGAAACATCCTCCCTTATAAGGTCAAACTCCCACTAAACTAGCAATGTGGGACTAAACTTTAGTTCCATCTCTTGCCTTGCACGAATGGGCATCGTGGGCCTCTAGAATTTATTAGGAATTTCTGGAACTGCTATTGGGCTTGGCCGAAAATAGACAAAATTCCAGCACCCTCCCCCACCTATATATATGTGGGAGGGAGTTCCACACATAGTCCATGACAATCTCTTAGCCGTGTGCGGCGCCCCTCTCCACAGTTTCGTCCCTCGGTCATCTTTTCGGAGTGCTTAGGCGAAGCCCTACGGAGACAGCATCACCACCACTGCCATCACGCCATCGTGCTGCCGAACTCATCTACTACATCGCCATCTTGCTAGATCAAGAAGGTGAGGATGTCACCGAGATGAACGTGTGCTGAACGCGGAGGTGCCGTACGTTCGGTACTTGATCGGTTGGATTGCGAAGTAGTTCGACTACATCAACCGCGTTGCAAACGCTTCCGCTTACGGTCTTCTACTTCTTGAGCTTGCGTTGGTTTTTCCCTTGAAGAGGAAAGGGCGATGCAGCAAAGTAGAGATAAGTATTTCCCTCAGTTATAAAGCCAATGTATCAATCCAGTAGGAGACAACACACAAATCACCAATACTTGGACAAACAATCAAACAACTTGCACCCAACACGATAAAGGGGTTGTCAATCCCTTCATGGTCACTTGCAAAATGAGATCTGATAGAGATAGGTGAAACTAAACAAAAGATAAAGTAAATATTTTTGGGTTTTTTGGTTTATAGATCAGAAAGTAAAAGATTGCAAAATAGTATATCGGAAACTAATATGATGGAAAATAGTAGATCGAAAACTTATATGATGGAAAATAGACCCGGGGGACATAGGTTTCACTGGAGGCTTCTCTCAAGATAGCAAATAATATAGTGGGTGAAGAAATTACCCTCGAGCAATTGATAGAAAAGCGCAAAGTTATGACGATATCCAAGGCAATGATTATGAAATTGAAGGAAATATGGCCTAGAGGCAATAATAAAGTTGGTATTTATATTTCCTTATATCATGATAAATGTTTATTATTCATGATAGAATTGTATTAACCGGAAACTTAGTACATGTGTGAATACATAGACAAAACAGAGTGTCCCTAGTATGCCTCTACTTGACTAGGTCGTTAATCAAAGATGGTTAAGTTTCCTAACCATAGACATGTGTTGTCATTTGATGAACGGGATCACATCATTAGACAATGATGTGATGGACAAGACCCATTCGTTAGCTTAGCACTATGATCTTCCAGTTTTATTGCTATTGCTTTCTTCATGACTTATACATATTTCTTTGACTATGAGATTATGCAACTCCTGAATACCAGAGGAACACCTTGTGTGCTATCAAACGTCACAATGTAACTAGGTGATTATAAAGATGCTCTACAGGTGTCTCCAAAGGTGTTTGTTGAGTTGGCATAGATCGAGATTAGGATTTGTCACTTCATGTATCGGAGAGGTATCTCTGGGCCCTCTCGGTAATGCACATCACTATAAGCCTTGAAAGCAATGTGACTAATGAGTTAGTTGCGGGACGATGCATTACGGAACGAGTAAACAGACTTGCCAGTAACGATATTGAACTAGGTATGATGATACCGATGATCGAATCTCGGGCAAGTAACATACAGATGACAAAGGGAATGACGTATGTTGTTATGCAGTTTGACCGATAAAGATCTTCATAGAATATGTAGGAGCCAATATGAGCATCCAAGTTCCGCTATTGGTTATTGATCGGAGATGTGTCTCGGTCATGTTTACATAGTTCTCGAACCCGTCGGGTCCGCACGCTTAACGTTCGATGACGATTTATATCCTGAGTTATGTGTTTTTGATGACTGAAGTTTGTTCAGAGTCCCGGATGAGATCACGAACATGACGAGGAGTCTCAAAATGGTCGAGAGGTAAATATTGATATATTGGAAGGTTATATATGGACACCGGAATGGTTCCGAAGACGATCGAGGATTTTTCAGAGTACCGGGAGGTTACCAGACCCCCCCACCCGGGAAAGTTATTGGGCCTAATGGGCCATAGTGGAGGAAAGGAGGCAGGCCACAGGAGGTGGGGCGCGCCCCTGTGCCCCAATCCGAATTGGACAAGGGGAGGGGGCGCGGCCCCCTCTTTCCTTCTCCCTCTCCCTCCTTTCCCCATTCCCCCTCTCCGTTGGAAGGAAGGGGGGGAATCCTACTAGGTTTGGAGTCCTAGTAGGACTCCCCCCTTGGCGCGCCTCCCCCTTGGCCGGCCTCCTCCCCCCTCCTTTATATATGTGGGCGGAGGGCACCCCAATGGCACAACATCAATTGTCTTAGCCGTGTGCGGTGCCCCTCTCCACAGTTTACCACCTCGGTCATATTGTCGTAGTGCTTAGGAGAAGCCCTGCGCGGATCACATCATCAACACCGTCACCACACCATCGTGCTGACGAAACTCTCCCTCAACCCTCTACTGGATCAAGAGCTTGAGGGACGTCATCGTGCTGAACGTGTGCTGAACACGGAGGTGCCGTATGTTCGGTACTTGAATCAGTTGGATCGTGAAGACATTCGACTACATCAACCGCGTTACTAAATACTTCCGCTTTCGGTCTACGAGGGTACGTGGACACACTCTCCCCTCTCGTTGCTATGCATCTCCTAGTTAGATCTTGCGTTATCGTAGGATTTTTTTTGAATTACTACGTTCCCCAACAGGGCATCACGTCCGTGTCAAGTACACCGACTCCTGCCTGCATCTACTACTATTACTCCACACATCAACCGACTCCTCCCTGCATCTAGAGTATTAAGTTAATGAAGAACAGAGTAACACATTAAGTAAGATGACATGATGTAGAGGAATAAACTCAAACAATATGATTTTAACCCCATCCTTTATCCACGATGGCAACAAATACAATACATGCCTTGCTGCCCCTACTGTCACTGGGAAAGGACACCGCAAGATTGAACCCAAAGCTAAGCACTTCTCCCATTGTAAGAAAAACCAATCTAGTTGGCCAAACTAATCTGATAGTTCGAAGAGAATTACAAAGATATCAAATCATGCATAAAAGAATTCAGAGAAGATTCAAATAATATTCATAGATAAGCTAATCATAAATCCACAATTCATCGGATCTCGACAAACACACCGCAAAAGAAGATTACATCAGGTAGATCTCCAAGAACATGGAAGAGAACATGGTATTGAGAATCAAAGAGAGAGAAGAATCCATCTAGCTAATAGCTATGGACCCGTAGGTCTGAGGTAAACTACTCCACGCTTCATCGGAAGGGCAATAGAGTTGATGTAGAAGCCCTCTGTGATGGAATCCCCCTCCGACAAGATGCCGGAAAAGGCCCCTAGATGGGATCTCATGAGAACAGAAGGTTGCGGTGCTGGAAAAGTGTTTTCGTGGATGCCGCTGGTGGGTTGGGAATATATGTGAATATATAGGAGGAAGATCTAGGTTAGGGGGTCACTGAGGGGCCCACAAGGTAGGGGGGCGCACCCTCCACCCTTGTGGCCACCTCATGGCTCTTCTGACTTGCACTCCAAGTCTCCTGGGTGTCTTCTGGTCCAAGATAAATCATCGCGAAGGTTTTATTCCATTTGGACTCTATTTGGTATTCCTTTTCTATGAAACTCAAAAACAAGGAAAACAGAAACTGGCACTAGGCTCTAGGTTAATAGGTTAGTCCCAAAATAATATAAAATAGCATATTAATGCATATAAAACATCTAAAACAGATAATATAATAGCATGGAACAATAAAAAATTATAGATGCGTTGGAGACGTATCAAGCATCTCCAAGCTTAATTCCTGCTCATCCTCGAGTAGGTAAATGATAAAAACAGAATTTTTGATGTGGGATGCTACCTAACATATTTATCCATGTAATTTTTATTTATTGTGGCATGAATTTTCAGATCCATAAGATTCAAAACAAAAGTTTAATATTGATATAAAAACAATAATACTTCAAGCATACTAACAAGGCAATTATGTCTTCTCAAAATAACATGGCCAAAGAAAGCTTATCCCTACAAAATCATATAGTCTGGCTATGCTCCATCTTCATCACACAAAATATTCAAATCATGCACAACCCCGATGACAAGCCAAGCAATTGTTTCATACTTTTGATGTTCTCAAACTTTTTCAACTTTCACGCAATACATGAGCGTGAGCCATGGACATAACACTATAGGTGGAATAGAATACGATGGTTGTGGAGAAGACAAAGAGAAGGAGATAGTCTCACATCAACTAGGCGTATCAACGGGCTATGGAGATGCCCATCAATAGATATCAATGTGAGTGAGTAGGGATTGCCATGCAACAGATGCACTAGAGTTATAAGTTTATGAAAGGTCAAAACAAAACTAAGTGGGTGTGCATCCAACTCGCTTGCTGACGAAAACCTAGGGCAATTTGAGGAAGCCCATCATTGGAATATACAAGCCAAGTTCTATAATGAAAAATTCCCACTAGTATATGAAAGTGACAACATATGAGACTCTCTATCGTGAAGATCATGGTGCTACTTTGAAGCACAAGTGTGGTAAAAGGATAGTAACATTGCCCCTTCTCTCTTTTTCTCTTTTTTTGTGGGCTTCTTTGGCCTCTTTTATTTTTTGTAAAGTATAGAGACTCTTCCCGACTTGTGGGGGAACCATAGCTTTCATCATCCTTTCCTCACATGGGACAATGCTCTAATAATGAAGATCATCACACTTTTATTTACTTACAACTCGATACTTAGAACAAAATATGACTCTACATGAATGCCTCCGGCGGTGTATCGGGATGTGCAATGAATCAAGAGTGACATGTATGAAAGTATTATGAACGGTGGCTTTGCCACAAATACAATGTCAACTACATGATCATGCAAAGCAATATGACAATGATGAAGCGTGTCATAATAAATGGAACAGTGGAAAGTTGCATGGCAATATATCTCGGAATGGCTATGGAAATGCCATAATATGTAGGTATGGTGGATGTTTTGAGGAAGGTATATGGTGGGTGTAAGGTACCGGCAAAAGTTGCACGGTACTAGAGAGGCTAGCAATGGTGGAAGGGTGAGAGTGCGTATAATCCCTCAGAGTTTCATTCGGCTTTTGAACGCAGTGCTGCAATTCAGTCAGCCCGGCGGGACGCTTGCACATGCCTTCGAATGTTTTGATGAACACTCGAGCTAGGTCTTCCCACCAGTATATCCTAGCAGGAGCCAACTGGTTCAACCATGCCCGGGCAGACCCCTCCAACATCAAGGGTGAATGTTTCATGGCGACATAATCATTGCCACCGCCAATCTGCACCGCCATTCGGTAATCTTCCAACCATGTCTCTAGCTTTGACTCGCCAGTGAACTTGTTTACTCCCGCGGCTAACCTGAATTTGGGTGGTATCTCTACAGCTCGTATGGCTCTGCTCAAACACTCGGGCCCCGAGATGTACGCACCACTTCCACTCGGACGTTCTTTGTCCAAGCTCTCTCGACTAGATTCTTCATGAGGATTAACCTTGCATTGAACCCTGGATCTTGAGGATGGACTGGCTCCGTCCGCTCATCACCGTATGGGCGCCTGTCAATGTACCGCTAGGTCGCGTAAGAACCACCCCTCGGTGGGGTGGGGGGGGGCGGCACTCGTTGGCGGTTGTCACAGTGATGCCGATGAGCAAACTAATCGCGGCCTTGATCCAGATACTAATCCTGGTGGTAACCGTGATCTTCATGCCGTGGAGGCGATCTCGGGCTATGGGCCGACTGAACTGTGTCTGCCCTGACAGACCTACCGTGAATTCTCACTACAAGGATCCGAGTCTATTGCAACAAAATCGTTCCTCACAATACATGCTGATTTGTGGCAATAAGTTCCTATTGCCACAAAACAACATTCATTGACAGTCGTTGCGACTGGACGCATGGTAATAGGTTATTGCCACAGAAAACCAACCATGGCAATAAAGTGTGCTATTGCAACAACCGTGTGGGAAATTGCCACATGTTTTTACCATGGCAACACTCATCTGATTCCATGATATTTCTTCGTGGAGATAGCTTTAATGCAACATGTAACGAATCATGGTGACTGATAGCTCGTGGTGATAGACATTCGTGGCAACAACCTATACCAACGCCACTCGTTTCGTGGCACATACTCTTCCGTGGAAATAGTCAATTGTGGCAATAAACTATGGCAACAATCCTTGTTTTCGCGGCATTAGGCATTTTGCCACGAACCACTACACTTGTGGCATTAACTTATGGCAACAAATATTCTAGTCGTCGTAACAGGAAATTGCAACATACTAGTTTTCGTGGTGATAAATAGGTATCACAACGGGTGAAATGTTTGTAGCGAGAAACTATTGCGACAATTTAAACTTTTTGTGGGCTAACATGTGGCAACCGAAAGTGGGTTGTGGTAATAGCCTATTGCAACAGTAAAAAAATACAAACATTCAATTACAATATTCAATACCATACATATAACATGTAGATTCATAAAATTCATAATTCTCATAACAAATATCCATCTAATGAAACTCAAATGTAATTTAGACACCCTAATTAATTGCCAAGACTAAACTTCCATGTCTAGAGTCCAGTCGAGCTAGTTCTTTGGATCCTGCAATCAAGAAATCAAACAAAAATTAGTTCTAGTTAATTAGTCCAACATAACATACGCCATACAATTATTCCAGCCCCATTGTTAAAAATAACTATCGCCAGACTAACTGGAGTAATAATGTGTCAGCAAGCATGTAACTAAGGGTTCAGAACAGTTTTACAAGTGTAAATGTCTAAAGCATAACCACAAGTACATGTACTAAAAGTTTCCGCTATTGATTTAAGTTGTGATTCAATCTATAGTTTTAGTTAAGTTCATGTCCCTAGGTAGCACATATTCATTTTTAAGTTGTGACTCGATGCAGCAACAACACATGGTGAAAGAGAAGAAGCAGCTAGCTAATTATGAAGGCCAATGACGCACGTATAAAATGCAGGTGAAGATGAAGAGAAAGCAAGGTTGTGACTTTCCATTGCTTTAAACATTTGTGAATTCCTTGTTGCAGCTTGTATGAGCACATTTGAAGAAATAATAGTTAGCCTTGCATGTGGAGTCTTATAGGACTAGATCTCTGTAAAAGAGTCTTTTGCAAGTTTGGACTACTATTTTCTTTGCCAATCCTCTTCGTAGGAACCTACAAATAGAAGTGCACTTTTAGCAATGTAAGTAAGCAACATAAATCTTACAAGGTCACAAGCATATGACTGTAATCACCTTTTGGGTTCCCATCCACTGTCTCAATTTTGCAAACTTTTCCATCATGTCTTTTTTTTCAAATTTCAGTCTTGATGTTCGCTCCTCTTCCAATAATCTTTCGCTTTCAACACACTCTTCTTTTAGCCGCTCCTCAAGTTGTTCTCTCTCATCACGCTCCAAGTTAATCCTCTCTTGTGTGTTTTCACGTTCAGCTTGTAGTTGATCTTGTAATTCGTTTGACCTGCTGGCTGAGCCTAGAGTTTTGCTGTTGTAGCACTAGCTTGCTCTTCAATCTAGATTCGAAACCTTTCAGAACTAGTTGAAGGTTTGGCCATGTATCCATACCAACGAGGCTGCGATGACTTGCATTACAGAGTGTCTTTGTATGTAGTATGGAAAGTATTGTTTCTCTGCTCACTTGAAAATGGACCATGAATTTGAGTTTCTTTGTTTTCAACCTCTTGACGTGCTTTTTACTAAAAACGGAAAGAACAATTATAGGTGTGGCATCAATATTGACATTATAAAAGATGAAACAAGAATAATGTAGTGACCCGACTCGGTAAGAGTCGAAGTCTTTGTGCTTACCGTGCTAGTCCCTGGATCGACTTGCTAGCACACACATTACTCGATGAAATAACAGAAATAACACACATCTCTTTATTACATCGATAGTCTAGGAGCAATACATTTATTACAAAATCAGGCATTTACTTATGGACGACCTGAACTCATTTACTACTTTGCTTCCGCAGTATTTGATTATTGGCTCTATGCCCTATTTTGTAATAAATGTATTGCTCCTGGACTATCGATGTAATAAAGAGATGTGTGCTATTTCTGTTATTTCATCGAGTACTGTGTGTGCTAGCAAGACTATCTAGGGACTAGCATGGTAAGCACAGAGACTTCGACTCTTACCGAGTCGGGTCGCTACAAGATGGTATCAGAGCACACGTTGACTGTACGACGCGACCCCTAGAAATTAAAAAAAGCCATAGGATAAAACCTATATTTTTCATTTTCCCTATATATCCTGTGGTCTTGTACCTTCTCTGCTTCAATACTAATTTCTTCTCTCTTTCAAAATGTAGATGTCGTCCGCCCTTGTTGAGTTCGAGCAGCCCGATGAGACCATAACCTTTGGACGGCAGCTCGTGAAGATCGCGAAGCACCTGAAGATTGGGATTCCCACATTTACTGGAACCTTCACAGCCACCCTGCCCGAGGAGACACATTGGAGAATCGATGCTCATATCCCCGGACGCATCCTCAGAAAACGCAGCAAGCCCATTGATTTCCATGTGGATACCGCAACATGGGGCTTGGGCAGGGGTATCGCTGCTCACATTGCTCTCGGACGCATTCGAGAGGTGTATGACGAAGAACTCAAGAGGACATCCTTCGTGATGTATGGACGCCGCGACACAAATGGAGATGTGGTGCGTACCCTGGAGGACGAGACGATAGCATCCCATATCCAGGACATGGAGGAGCACATTCGCATGATGGAGCTGGAGCTGTCCGACAACATGATCGTCATCAAGAACCTCAGGACCCGTAAGGCCGAGCTAGAGGAGGAGCTCCAGGACGCTCACATCGAGCACGAGGGAGAGCTGGACGCACTACAGGAGAAGATTGATGACCTGAAGCTTGATCTTGAGGAGGCCGAGGAGAAGCTAGATGAGGGAGAAAACATCCAGGAGGATCACTCGTATGGTGCCTATGTGTAACACCCTCGATGAGACTATATCTCCCATGTGTCGAGGCACGACTTAGAGGCATAATCGCATTGAAGGCATATGTCGCAAGTCAGGCAATCATCACAAACATCCCATGTAATATAGATAAATAAAAGGGATAACATAGTTGGCTTACACTCGCCACGTCAATCAAGTACATAAATAACATACATCATCCAAACACTCATGGCCCGACTATGGCGCCAAAATGAAAGATAACCCAACATGCGACATGGTCCCGATCACCCCCAACTGGGCACCACTACTGATCATCAGGAAAAGAAACATAGTATCGCTGAGAGTCCTCGTCGAACTCCCACTTGAGCTCGAGTGCGTCACCTGGAGCGGAATCATCTGGACCTGCATCTGGTGTAATAGTAATCTGTGAGCCACAGGGACTCAGCAATCTCGCACCCTCGCGGTCAAGACTATTTAAGCTTAATAGGTAGGGTAAGGTAAATATATGTGGAGCTGCAGCAAGCGACTAGCATGTAAGGTGGCTAACCTATTCGCACAAGAGAGCGAGAAGAGGAGGCAAAGCGCGAGCGAGAAACTAGAGAGAAACCTGCGCAAGCATTACTCCAACACCGTGTCAACTTCCCGGACTCCGCCGAGAAGAGGCCATCACGGTAACTCACACTGTTGATTCATTTTAATTACGTTAAGGTTCCAGTTATCTACAGCCGGACATTAACAAATTCCCATCTGCCCATAACTGCGGGCACGGCTTTCGAAAGTTCAAATCCCTGCAGGGGAGTCCCAACTTAGCCCATGACAAGCTCTCACGGTCAACGAAGGAATAGACCTCCTCCCGAGACGTTCCGATCAGACTCGGTATCTCGGTTCTTCAAGACACTTCGATAGGTTAAAACAAGACCAGCGACACCACCCGAATGTGCCGACAAATCCCGATAGGAGCTGCACATATCTCGTTCTCAGGGCACACTCAGATTGTCCAAACTTCCGGTAGGCCAGCCCAGAGTTGCCCCTGGTAGCCCCCGGCGGCTGACGAGTTGGACTAACACTCAGAGGAGCACTGGCCCGGGGGGGGTTAAATAAGTTGACCCTCGGGCTCCGGAAACCCAAGGGAAAAATAGGCTAGGTGGCAAATGGTAAAACCAAGGTTGGGCATTGCTGGAAAAGCTTTAATCAAGGCGAACTACCAAGGGGTTCCCATTATAACCCAACCGCGTAAGGAACGCAAAATCCGGGAACATAACACCGATATGACGGAAACTAGGGTGGCAAGAGTGGAACAAAACACTAGGCGAGAGGCTGAGCCTTCCACCCTTTACCAAGTATATAGATGCATTAAGATAACATGGCAATTTAATAATATCCCAACAAGTAAATAATGTTCCAACAAGGAACGGTCTCCAATCTTCACCTGCAACTAGCAACGCTATAAGAGGGGCCGAGCAAAGCGGTAACGTAGCCAATCAACGGTTTGCTAGGACATGGTGGGTTAGAGGTTTGACATGGCAATGCATTGCTGGAAAAGCTTGAATCAAGGCAACTATCAAGGGGTTCCCATTATAACCCAACCGCGTAAGGAACGCAAAATCCGGGAACATAACACCGATATGACGGAAACTAGGGCGGCAAGAGTGGAACAAAACACTAGGCGAGAGGCCGAGCCTTCCACCCTTTACCAAGTATATAGATGCATTAAGATAACATGGCAATTATAATGATATCCCAACAAGTAAATAATGTTCCAACAAGGAACGTCTCAATCTTCACCTGCAACTAGCAACGCTATAAGAGGGGCTGAGCAAAGCGGTAACATAGCCAATCAACGGTTTGCTAGGACATGGTGGGTTAGAGGTTTGACATGGCAATTTGGGAGGCTTGAAAGCAAATGGTAGGCATCGTAGCATTGGCATGGCAAAAGAGCGAGCAAACTAGCATAGCAAAGATAGTAGTGATTTCGAGGGTATGATCATCTTGCCTGCAAAGTTGTCAGAGTTGACTGGATCCTCGAAAGCAAACTCAACGGGCTCCTCGTTAGCGAACTCGTCTCCCGGCTCTACCCAAACAAGACAAACAAGCAACAAGGACACAATCAACCACGTGCAAGGATCAAACAATATGATGCAAAGATGATATGCTATGCGGGATGCATATGCAAGATGTGACAGGGAATGCATGAACCTGGCCTCAACTTGGGAATCCAAGTGTTTCACTGGAAATATGAGATGAAATCGCTTGACAACGATATAAAGAACGCCGGAATCGGAGTTACGGTTTGGAAATGGCAAGCGATTCAAATATGACCACGATCTGCGATTTACAGCAACTAGTCATCTAAATGCAATGAGATGAACATGATACAGCACTCAAACATGGCATCGAAATACATGACAGGGATGCATTCAAGATGCTTAACAAAAGTCTAGCACTGAGCTACGGCCAATTCATCCATTAACAGGTTCAAACAAGCATGGCAAAAATGCATATGGTAAACAGATCTCAGACTTAGTGAAATTAACACCTGTCTGAAATTTCAGATCAGGTAGCACTCTTTGGAGCAGCAAAACTACCTGCTACAGGATCTGAACATGACAAAGTAAGACGTGGCATGGAGCTACTCAAAAAGCTTAACAAAAGTCCCTTAGTGACCTTGAGCCAAAAGGGATTAGAAAATACATATTAGCAATCATGGAACATAGCAAAAGCATAATCAGTTTTCAGACTTGGTGAAAACTGGCACATGCTGAAACATATCTCAAGTAGGCATGTTTACGAGCTCGATGCACTCACTACGGACCAAGTCATGAAAAGCTAAGCATACATCTATCAAGAACACACAAAATGTAAGTAGACATGGCAAGAACAATAACATAGCATGCACGGATCAACTACAACATCATCGGCAAAATTGCAAACAAGTTGACAATCTGCCCAGATTCACGAAGTAGCAAAAGTAGAGCTCGACTGAATCAAGCTAGGGTGCTTCATAATTGCAAACAAAGACATGGATGGGTAGAGCACTACAAGATTAATAAAACATCCTTACTGATCATCCTCAAAAGAGGCACGGATCACTAGGAAACAACGTGAACATATGGCAACATGAGATAAACAGCTCAAGGACTTAGTGGAATTGCTATGTCCCTAAAATCAGAATTACGGATGCGGAGATACGATGCTGTGAACATGAGCACATGGATTAGGGTTAGGGAAAAAGTCAACCGAGGCAAAGTTCTCAGAATCCAGATCCAGCTCGTGCATGTTTTTTGAGGATGGCCGGAGATGGAGGAGTGGTGGCCGGAGCTTCACGGGGAGGCGGCGGCGAGGTGCTCCCGGGCCGTACCTCACCGGATCCGGCCAGCAGGGGCCGGAGAGGCGGCGGGGAAGGCGCGGCCGGCCGGTGCGGCGCCGGCGAAGGACAGGCGGCGAGGCAGCGGCGGGCGGCGGCGCGGCGGCCGGTGGGGTCTGGTCGCTGGAGGCGGAGACGGGCGCGGGGGGCGGAGATCTTCGGGCCGCGGGGGCCTGAAGCGGGCTCCCCGGGCCGGCGGCGAGAGCAGCGCGGCGGCGCCACATGGCGGCAGGTGGTTGGGGCGGCGGCGATTTCCGGCGCGCGGAGGGGATTTTTAGGATTAGGAAGAGAGGGGATCCGCGAAATTTCGGGAGGGCCTTAAAATAGAGGTAGAGGGAGCTAGGAGAGTCCAAATGAGGTGCGGTTTTCGGCCACGCGATCGTGATCGAACGCTCTAGGTGATGGAGAAGGGTTAGGTGGGTTTTGGGCCAAATTGGAGGGGTGTTGGGCTGCAACATACACGAGGCCTTTTCGGTCCCTCGGTTAACCATTGGAGTATCAAACGAAGTCCAAATGATACGAAACTTGACAGGCGGTCTACCGGTAGTAAACCAAGGCCGCTTGGCAAGTCTCGGTCCAATCCAGAAATGTTTAATCCCCACACACGAAAGAAAGCTAGAAATGACCACCGGAGGAGAACGAAGCGTCGGAATGCAAAACGGACAACGGGGAAAATGCTCGAATGCATGAGATGAACACGTATGCAAATGCAATGCACATGATGACATGATATGAGATGCATGACAACGATAACAACACACGGAGACAAAACCCGAACCCGAGAAAAATAAAATAACTTAACGCCGGAAACGGCAAGAGTTGGAATACATATTGGGAAAGTTACATCCGGGGTGTTATAACACTCCACCACTATGAAAGGATCTCATCCCGAGATCTAGGACTGAAAGAACGCCGGGTACTCAGAACGGAGGTGATCCTCGCGTTCCCAGGTAGCTTCACGGTCGGAATGGTGTGACCACTTGACTTTGAGAAATTTGATTGACTTGTTGCGAGTCTTGCGTTCCGTCTCTTCAAGAATAGCAACTGGGTGCTCACGATAGGAGAGATCTTCTTGGAGCTCAATGTCCTCGAAGTTGACGGTGTGGTCAGGAGTCTTGAAGCACTTTCGGAGCTGAGAGACATGGAACACATCATGAACATTTGCAAAGTTTGAAGGAAGCTCGAGTTGATAGGCGAGATCGCCTCTCTTGCTGACAATCTTGAAAGGTCCCACGTATCTAGGGGCAAGCTTCCCTTTGATACCGAAGCGACGAGTACCTTTCATAGGAGAGACGCGGAGGTAAACATGATCTCCGATCTCGAAAGCCAAATCACTGTGCTTACTATCATAGTAGCTCTTCTGGCGGGATTGGGCTGCTTTGAGGTTATCTCGAATGACTTTGCACATTTCTTCTTCCTCTGTGATTAAGTCATTTCCAAGAAGCTGACGTTCATCGGTTTCAGACCAGTTGAGAGGGGTACGGCACTTCCTGCCATACAAAATTTCAAATGGGGCCTTGCCCGAACTTGCTTGAAAACTGTTGTTGTAGGAGAATTCAGCATAAGGAAGACAATCCTCCCACTTCATGCCGAAGGAGATCACACAAGCCCTGAGCATATCTTCAAGAATCTGGTTGACACGCTCGACTTGACCGCTAGTTTGAGGATGGAAAGCTGTGCTGAAATGGATGTTGGTGTCCATGGCCTTCTGAAAAGAATCCCAAAACTTGGAGGTAAAGATGCTGCCACGGTCTGACGAGATCACTTGTGGAACACCGTGCAGAGAGACAATACGAGAGGTATAGAGTTCCTTCAATTGAGCTGCAGTGATCGACTCTTTGATAGGCAGAAAGTGATCCACTTTGGTGAGTTTGTCGATGACAACGAATATAGCATCATTGCCACGCTTGGACTTAGGAAACCCAGTCACGAAATCCATTTCAATGTGGTCAAACTTCCATTCTGGAATGGCAAGAGGTTGGAGGAGACCTGCTGGCCTTTGGTGTTCTGCCTTCACTCTTCTGCAGACATCACATTCATTCACGAATTGAGCAATCTCGCACTTCATTCGAGTCCACCAATAAGCCTGCTTGAGGTCCTGATACATCTTCGTACTCCCAGGGTCGATGGAGAGGAGAGAATTGTGAGCCTCATTCATGATCACTTTACGAAGTTCACCTTTGGGCACGACAATACGATCCTCAAAGAAGAGAGTGTCCTTGTCATCAAGGCGGTAGCACTTGTACTTGGGTTGACTCTTGGCAATCCCAATCTTCACCTTTTTCACCATCGCATCAAGAAGCTGGGCTTGGCGAATCTGGTCTTCCAAGGTAGGAGAGACTTGAAGGTTGGCGAGGAAACCTTGAGGAACAACTTGCAGATTAAGTTTGCGGAAAGCTTCACAAAGCTCAGGTTGATAAGGTTTGAGAATAAGACTGTTGCAATAAGCCTTCCTGCTCAATGCGTCAGCAATCACATTGGCCTTGCCTGGAGTATACTCGATACTCAGATTATACTCTTGAATCATTTCGACCCATCGAGTTTGCTTGAGGTTGAGATTAGGCTGAGTGAAGATGTACTTGAGACTCTTGTGATCAGTGAAAATGTCCACTTTTCTTCCCAATAAGAGATGTCTCCAAGTCAAAAGAGCATGCACAACTTCCGCCAACTCAAGATCATGAGTGGGGTAGTTCTTCTCATTAGGCTTCAACTGGCGAGATGTGTAAGCAAGAACTTTCTTCTCTTGCATCAAAACTGCGCCAAGACCTTGGAGAGAGGCATCCCAAAAGACCTCGTACGGTTTGGATTCATCAGGCGGAGTCAGAACTGAGCAGTGATCAATTTCTCTTTCAACGTGTTGAAAGCAATATCACACTCTGGAGACCAAACGTACTTGACGTGCTTCTGGAGAAGATTAGAGAGAGGCTTCGCGATCTTAGAAAAGTTCTCAACGAATCTTCAACAGTAGCTTGCGAGACCGAGGAAGCTACGGAGTTGCTTCACGTTCTGAGGAGGTTCCCAATTCACAATTGTAGACACCTTCTCAGGATTCACGGCAATGCCCTTGGCGGAGATGATATGACCAAGATAAAGAACCTCATCGAGCCAAAATTCGCACTTGGAGAACTTGGCGTAGAACTGATGTTCTCTGGGCTTATCAAGCACCAAACGCAAGTTCTTGGCATGATCTTCCTTGTTCTTCGAGAAAACCAGAATGTCGTCGAGATAGACCAAAACAAAGTCATTGGTGTAGGCGTTGAATATGAAATTCATCATGCGAGAGAACGTCGGAGGAGCGTTGACGAGGCCAAAAGACATGACAGTGTATTCATATGAACCATAGCTTGTCCTGAAAGCCGTCTTGGGGATATCTTGCTCACGGATTCGAATCTGATGATAACCCATACGGAGATCAAGCTTGGAGAATACTTGGGCACCTTTGAGTTGTTCGAACAACTCATTGATGTTGGGAAGTGGGTGTTTGTTCTTGATGGTCTTCTTGTTCAATGGACGGTAATCAACACAAAGTCGGTCCGTTCCATCCTTCTTCTTCACAAAAAGAACACCACAACCCCATGGAGAAGAACTAGGCCGGATGAGACCCATTCTTTCTTGAATATCGAGTTGCTTCTTCAGCTCCTTCAACTCTTCAGGTCTGAGCTTGTAAGGATGCTTGCATACAGGTTCCGTACCGGGCTCAAGATCAATAACGAATTCAACTGGCCGGTGCGGAGGCATTCCTGGAAGCTCTTCTGGAAAGACGTCTCGATATTCGCAAACGACTGGAATCTGCGAGATAGCATCGAGTTCACCCTTCTCATTCAGAGAAAACAGACGGATGGTATTATCCTGAGCGGCAAAGACAATTACATCCTCAAACGAATGAGTCAATTGAATCTGCCTGGCTGCACAATCAAGCTGAGCCTTGTGCTTAGAAAGCCAATCCATCCCGAGAATAAGATCAATATCCGAGTTACCAAGAACCATTGGAGAATCCAGAAACTTGAAATCACCCATCATGATAGAAATATCCGGAATCTCGTGGTTAGCGAGCAAACATTTACCCGGAGAGACAACTGCTAACGGATTATGCATAACTTGGGAAGTCAACTCATGCTTAGATGCAAAAGGCTTCGAGATGAAACAATGCGATGCACCAGTATCAAAAAGTACTTTAGCGGGAACATCGTTAACATGAAGGTTACCCATGATGACATCTGACGAATCCTCTGCCTGAGCTGCATTCACCATATTGACCTTGGCGTACTTGGGGTTATGCTTGACCATAGCTGTACTTGCCGATCTGACAGGAGGAGGAGGAGGAAGACGCCTCTGATTGAAACACTTGTTGGCATAGTGACCCTTCTGTTGGCACTTGTTGCACATAACCTCTGAAAGCGGACGGTGGTACGGAGCATTTGATCTTGGAGCTTGAGATGAAGTCTTGTTTTGAAAGCCAGGGTTGGGTGGGTGGGAAGAACCACTGCCACCTTTGCTCTTCTGTTGATACGGCTGACGGAACGGAGGAGGAGGAAGCCAATACTTCTACTGCTTGGCCACTTGAGTAGAGGAAGAAGGAGTAACATCTCTGACTCGCTTCTTGGAAGCATCACACCTCAACTGAGCGGCCTCTTGCTTCAGTGCCATGTTGTAGAACTCATCGTACCTCAAGGGCTCAAAGAGAACAAGAGCTAGCTGAATTTCTTCTCTGAGACCACCCCTGAACTAGTATATCATGCTCTTCTCATCAGGTACGTCCTGCTTGGCAAAGCGGGCAAGCTTCTGGAACAACTTGTTGTAGTCATAGACAGACAAAGAGCCTTGCTTCAGGTTGCGGAATTCCTCACGCTTACTTTCAACCACGCTCTGAGGGATGTGGTGAGCTCTGATATCTTGACAGAATTCATCCCAAGTGATAACATGTCCACCTCTGGAATCCTTGTACTGCTGGAACCATTCTGCAGCTTGATCTTTGAGTTGGAAGGAAGCGAACTTGATGAAATCCTCAGGCCTGACGTTACTGCACTCAAAATGCTTGCACAGATCCACGAGCCAATCATCAGCATCGGTTGCCTCAACACAATTGCTGAAAGTCTTTGGCCCATTAGCAAGGAACTGGTTGAGTGTAGCAAAGTGATTCTGATTGTTGCCTTGATTCCCTTGGTTACCTTGATTGCGCTCTTGGAGAATTTGCATGATCAACTGTGTGTTTGCATTGGTTGCGGCCATCACAGCTTGCCATGCCTCCGGAGGAGGTGGAGGTGGTGGCGGATCTTGATTCTGATTCTGATTGGTGCTCTTAGCGGGAGCCATCTTGAAGAGGTTGACCACCGTTAGCACATAGACAGATAAAATGAAGATGAATCCAACGTTATGAAAATTGCAACAAATAGTCTTCACATCCGAACAAAATGAACGAATGCATTCCTCTTGAAATGGTCACATATCCATAAATTGAGAAGCCACGTAGAATTAAGGTAGAGAAATAAATCAACAAGGTACGGATCAAGAATGAATAATCGGTAAGAAATCCCAATCTCAAACCAATATCCGTGGAAGAAGAACTAGAGCTACGAGAATTCCCACCGATGAAACTCCCGAACCTTTCCGGTTATGCAATCAGGTGTTGGGGATACATGGGAAGCATAATATCTCACCCAAATCTAGCAAATCCTACATCCAGCTGTATCCATCCTTCAACACATAACCGAGAAAAACTTCGGAAACCATCTACCTCAGCCTTCGAAAAAAACATCCGTTATACAAGCTATGGCGATACTCCCGAACTCCCGCCCCAGTATTGGGTGGCGTCGAGGTTATCACACCAACGAACTGCATAAAGGAGATTTTCGATGTCGGCGTACTAAACTCAGGTATTCCAGAATTGCAACGATAAAATTATGACGACAACACCTCAGAGCTCAACTCCCCGGGACATTTCCACAAAACCCCTGACAGGAGGCACCAAGACAATGTTCTCATCATAAAACCATAGGAACGATTCCAAGATACCCGCGTGATCCTAAAATTTTTTTTAGTGAAATTTGAGAAGAGAAGAGTCAAAACTCTACGTCAGGATGCCTTACCAGAGCGATGAGGAGACTGGGAAGTAAAAAGAATTCCTAAACTCTCCGATATATAATTCCTAAATGACTCAAAACATTTTTCTAGACACAACTCGGCTGCTAAAAACGATCAAGCAATGGGGCTCCTAAGGTCGGGGAAGGCTCTGATACCAACTTGTAACACCCTCGATGCGACTATATCTCCCACGTGCCGAGGCACGACTTAGAGGCATAATTGCATTGAAGGCATATGTCGCATGTCAAGCAATCATCACAAACATCCCATGTAATATAGATAAATAAAAGGGATAACATAGTTGGCTTACACTCGCCACGTCAATCAAGTACATAAATAACATACATCATCCAAACACTCATGGACCGACTACGGCGCCAAAATGAAAGATAACCCAACATGCGACATGGTCCCGATCACCCCCAACTGGGCACCACTACTGATCATCAGGAAAAGAAACATAGTATCGCTGAGAGTCCTCGTCGAACTCCCACTTGAGCTCGAGCGCATCACCTGGAGCGGAATCATCTGGACCTGCATCTGGTGTAATAGTAATCTGTGAGCCACAGGGACTCAGCAATCTTGCACCCTTGCGATCAAGACTATTTAAGCTTAATAGGTAGGGTAAGGTAAATATATGTGGAGCTGCAGCAAGCGACTAGCATGTAAGGTGGCTAACCTATTCGCACAAGAGAGCGAGAAGAGGAGGCAAAGCGCGAGCGAGAAACTAGAGAGAAACCTGCGCAAGCATTACTCCAACACCGTGTCAACTTCCCGGACTCCGCCGAGAAGAGGCCATCACGGTAACTCACACTGTTGATTCATTTTAATTACGTTAAGGTTCCAGTTATCTACAGCCGGACATTAACAAATTCCCATCTGCCCATAACTGCGGGCACGGCTTTCGAAAGTTCAAATCCCTGCAGGGGAGTCCCAACTTAGC